>NC_045732.1:31306440-31383275 GCF_009834535.1 Camelus ferus
ATGAAGAAATAATAAAGATCAGAGCAGAATTAGATGAAATACAGGCTAAAAAGACAATAGAAAAGATCAATGAAAGTAAGAGCTGTTTCCTTGAAAAGTTAAAATTGACAAACTTTCCATTAGACTCACTAAGAAAAAAAGGGAGGAGGTTCTGATAAATAACAACAGAAAAAAAAAGAAGAGAAATAACAACAAATACCACAGAAATACAAGGGATCATAAGACAATATTATGTAAATCTATGTGCCAACAAATTGGACAACCTTGAAGGAATCATATTCCTTCCAAGAATGAATCATGTAGAAATAGAAAATGTGAATAGACTGGTCACTAGTACAGAGATTGAAACAGTAACCAAAAAGCTCCCCCAAACCAAAAGTCCAGGACCAGATGGCTTCACAGGTGAATTTTACTAAACATGCAAGAGAGACTTAACATCAAGTGTTTTCAAACTATCCCAAGAAAAATGAAGAGAAAGGAATGCTTCCTAACCAATTTTGCGGTTAACATCACTCTGATACCAAACCAAACAAAGACATGACAAAAAGAAAATTACAAGCCAATCTCTCTGATGAACATAGATGCAAAAATCCTCAACAAAATACTAGCAAACTGAATGAATACAACAATGTATGAAAAGGATCGTACACCATGATCTAGTGGAATTTATTCCAGGGATGCAAGAATGTTTCAATATCTGCAAATCAATCAATATGATACATTCCTCGAGAAAAAATTAAGCTAGACCACTATCTGACACTATGCCCAAATATTAACACAATATAAAGACTTAAATGTAAGACCTGAAATCATAAAACTCCTAGAATAAAACATAGGTGCTATGTCATTTGACATCGCTTTTAGCAATATCTTTCTAGATATGTCTCCTCGGGCAATGGAAATAAAACCACAATATACAAATGTGTTTACATTAAACAAAAATTTCTGCACAGCAAAGGAAACCATCAACAAAATGAAAAGACAAACTACTAAATAGAAGAAAATATTTGCAAATGATATATTCCATAAGGGGTTAATATTCAAAATATATAAAGAACTCATACAACTCAACAACAAAAACACAATCTTATTACAAAATGGGCAGGGTAGCTGAATAGAAATTTTCCCCAAGAAAACATACAGATGGCCAGCAGGCACGTGAGAATATGTTCAACATCACTGGTAGGGAAATGCAAGTCAAAACCACAATGAGATATCACCTCATGCCTGTTAGATTGGCTGTTATCAAAAAGGCAAACAATAACAAATGTTGGTGAGAACGTAGAGAAAACAAATGTTGGTGGGAATGTAAATTGGTGCTGCCACCATGTAAGATAGTATGAAGATTCCTCAAAAAATTAAGAATAGAACTACCATGTGATTCATCCCTCCTACTACTAGTTGTTTATCCAAAGAATACAAAAAACTACTAATTTGAAAATATGTATGTACCCTTATGATCACTGTGGCATTATTTTCTATAGGCAAGATATGGAAATAACCTACTTGCCCATAGACAGATAAACGGATAAAGAAGATTTAATATACATATAAAGTAAAGTAGATTGTCTTCCCTAATGTGGGTGGACCTCATTCAATCAGCTGAAGGCCTCAACAGAATCAAAAGGCTGATCCTCCCCCAAGTAAGAGAGAATTCTTTCTGCCTCACTGCAGCCAAACTGGGATATCAGCTTTTTCTTGACTTTAAACTTGAACTAAAAAAAACATCAGCACTTCCTGGGTCTTAAGTCTATTGGTCTTTGGACTGGAACTACACCATCAGACCACCAGCTCTCCTGAGTTTCCAGCTTGCCAACTCACCCTGCAGATCTTGGGACTTGTCAGCCTGTATAATTGTGTGAGCCAGTTTTTCATAATAAATCTCTTTGTACATATATACATCCTACCGGTTCTATTTCTCTGAAGAACCCTGACTAATACATACTGTATTGTTTTCAACAATGCCCTGGGGAATAAAATGTTAAACAATCTGATCCAATTAAACTTGAGTTCCTTTGCAAAGGTAGTATTTGCAGTTAATTTTTGAATTTTATTGACCCCAAGAGGACTCTCCTTAGGCACTTTTTCCTGTTTTTTGGTTGGTAAATTTCTTGGCCAACAGTTAAATTTGTTGCCCTCATGGAGCTACCAGATTCCTCTTAATTATTTACCACTCAAATATCCATTGCTTTTGAGATAATTTCTAGGTTTGAAGTTTCCCACACTCTCTTCCAAATAAATTCATCTCCTTCGGGGAGAAATTCAGAGTTCTCTGTCCTTATAGCCCACTTCTCTCCCTGGGCAAATCTATGAGCCACAGCTCTGGAACTAGGGCAGGGATAGTTGCATTCTTCTCTTGGAGTGACACCCTTGTTTTCTGAGCAGGATGCTAGGTAGTAACAATAGATACTGGTCTTCTCAGGTTGCCTCTCCCGGTGTGGAACTTCTGCCCTACAGGTGAACTGAAGCAATGGCCCTATGGGCTCCAGTATTCTTGGCTTAACACTCCTGGGTTGTAGTCGATAAGTGGGCTAGAAGGAGGAAGGGGGATCTTGGCTACACTTTCTTAAATTTCATCTTTAAATCATGGAGCTACAGAGGCTGAGAAATACTGATTCCTGGCATGTCAGGGAGATATGATAGCATTTGACAGATAGCTTGGCTAAGAGTTGAGTTTCCATTATGCTGAGCTGGAAGGGGAGTTAGGAGCAGGTTGTGGCTCAAGGACCACAGAATCTAGCTGTTCTTATTGACTTGGTAAATTTTCTTGAATAAACATTTCTTTATGTAATGCATGTCCTTAGACTCTTTTTTTCTTTCAGCATTTTAAATTTATCAACTGATTATTTTCTGGACTCCATTGTTTCTGATAAGAATCAATAACCATTTATATCAGTATCTCCTTGTATGTAATATTTCCACTTACTCTGGCTGCTTTCAAAATTTTTTCATTACCTTTGGTGTCCTGTAGCATCTTTGGCAATAACTTGCCTATTTATTTACTTACTTATTTTTTTATTTTTCTTATTTTTCTTATCCAGCTTGGATTTTGCTGAGCTTCATGGACATGTAAGTTCCTATTTTTCACTAAATTTGTGGAACTTTTAGCCATTACCTCATAAAACATTTATTCTGTCCCATTTTCTCTCTATTTCCTCATAGAAACTTAAATATACACGTTAGACCATTTAGAATTTTCCCATGTCTTACTAAAGTTCACTTCATTTTGTCTCAGCATTAAAAAATAAATTGGATAATATCTATTTATATTTATTAAAGTACATTATTATCCTTTTCTCCTATTTTCATCCAAACCATCCAGGATAATGGTCATTACAGATACTGAACTTTTCAGTTCTATATTTTCCATTTAGGCCATTTTTAAAGTTTTCATTTCTATATTTCTACATCTGTTCATTCCAAATCACTTTATTTTTAAAATCTGTGTACATATTTATAAGAGCTATTTTAAGTTCCAGTGGGATCACTGAAACTCCTGCCTCATTTCAAATTTTATTTTGACTATTATTTTGGAAATGGGTTACTTCTTTGCACACTTGTTAATTTTTTATGGTGTTCTATGTATTGTAGATTGCGTGTTGAGAGTCTGGATTGTGGTTTCTTCCTTACGCTATTACTAAGATTTGTTCTGGCAATCAGTTAATTTACTAATGGATCAGGACAAAGCTTTTAAGGCTTGCTTTTAAGCTTTATTAGAGGAGGTATAGCTTCACCGTTTGTCTAGGTCTTTAGAAACCCAATTCCTAAGGTGTAGTTTTTCTAGGGTGATCACTAAATGTCACCAGTGTCATTAAGGTCTCAAAACTCCAGCATGACAGAACTTCTATGCCTTTAAGTACTATGTGACTTAGTGACTAGCATTATATTTTCAGTAATTCAACAACTTTCTAAGAATTGTTCACTACTAGGCCTCATGGAGTCTCACACTTTGCAAGTCTCAGATTTTTCCCAACGACTAGAATGAGTAAATATGCAGATTTCTGGAGCTCCTTCTCTGTCTTTTCTCTTCTCTATAGTACACTAAAACACACATATTAGCTGCCTGAACAGTCATGAAATCTGATCTCTCTCATCAGAGTTGAATGTGACACTGTGTTCTGCTTGAGCTCTGTCTTGCCTAAAAATTGCCCTGCAGCAGCAAGCCTAAAGATAGTACCTTTGTACCAAAGTGGGAAAATACTTGCCTCATATATTTTGATCAGTTTTATAATTGTTTATAGTCAGAAGTATTGCCCAGTATCAATTGTTCAATCATGGCCAGTTTGAACTCTGATCACTCAGTTTTATGTTCTTCATAGCACTTATCCCTGACATAGTCATATTATTTGTTTTTTTATATTTGTTTTATATTTCCAATCTTTAGAGATGAGTAGTTTCTGACACATCTTCAGGATTCACTAGTTAAATTCTGATGCATTAGTGAATAAATGAAGACAGTTATCTGTATTAATGTACTTATCTGTCTCCCTCAGAGAGATGACATCCTTCTTCAGAGCATTGACTGTGTATTTTTTCTCATTGCTACCAGTGCCATGCATAGTGACTGGCCCATAGTAGATATTCATTTTATATATATATAAATATATATGTCATTATATATATATATATATATGTATAAATGTCATTTATATATATGTCATTATATAATATATATATAATATATATTTAATGAATGAGTCATTGAATGAATTAATGATAAAAATTTGGCCAAGGAGTTCCTTCTTACAAGTGAAGTATTGTTACGAAAAAAAACAAAGGAAAACTGATCACAGAGAGGGAGCCAAATGACATGTCTCATGCTGAAGGTGAAGACAGAGAAGAAAAAATGAGTGAGAAAAAATGAAAATAAGTTAGGAATTATTGTAATCAAACATACCTGAATAAAAGGTAATGCTGTATTCACAATGTTTCTTCCTGTGTCCACTTATAGAGAACAATGGAATTATAACAATTAAGTAGTCTCAAAACAATTTACACTATATATAAAAATAGTCTATTAATTTTTATATATTTATTCATACACTTTATATATATAGACTATTTTTAGTAGTTTTAGGTTTACAGAAAAACTGACCATGAAGTACAGAGCTCCTATTTAACCCTCCTCTCCCCTACACACAGTTTCCCCTGTTATTTACATCTTATAATATTGTGGCACATTTCTTAACATTAATGAATGAGTATTCATATATTTCTGTTAACTAAATTCCATAGTTTACAATAGGGTTCACACTTTGTGTGATGACATGTGGCCACCATTACTGTGTCATATAGAAAATCCACTGTGCCCTACCTATTTACCCCTCTCTTCTTCCCCCTAATCCCTGGCAATCACAGATATTTTTACTCTCTTCAGTTTTCATTCCAGAATGTGATATAGTTTCAGAGTGGCTTCTTTCACTTAACAATATGCATTTAAGGTTCATCCTTGTCTTTTTATGGCTTGATAGTTCACTTCTTTTTATCACTGAATAATATTCTATTGTATAGATGTATCATAGTATTTTTTTTGAAATCCAATCACCTATTGAAGGATATCTTTGTTGCTTCCAAGTTTCAACAATTATAAATGAAGCTGATAAAAATATTTGAGTGCAGATTTTTGTTTTTCAACTCATTTGGGTAAAAAAAAAAAAAAGGAGTAGAATACTGCATTGTATGCTGCGAGTGTAATTAATTTTGTAAGAAATTCTCAAACTTTCTTCCAAAGTGGCTAGACCATTTTGCATTCCCATAGCAATGAATGAAAGTTTCTGTTGCTCCCCATCTTTGCCAGCTTTGGTGTTGTCAGTGTTCTGGATTTCAGCCATTCGAGTAAATGTGTTATGTTATCTCATTGTTTTCTTAATTAACAATTTCTTAATCACATATGATGTTGAGCATCTTTTCACATGTTTATGTTCCACGTGTATATCTTCTTTTGGGAGGTGTCTGTTCAGATTTTTGCCCAATTTTTAATTGAGTTTATTTTCTTGTTGTTTAGTTTTACGTGATCATTGTATATTCTGGATAAAACTACTCTGTCAGATATGTGATTTGCAAACATTTTCTCCTAGTCTGTAGTTGTCTTTTCATTCACTTTACAGTGTCTTTTGCAGAGTAGTTTTAAAGTTTAATAAAGTCCAAATTTTAAATTTTTTTCTTTCATAAATCTTGCTTTTGGGATGTATTAAAAAGTCATCACCAAATTCAAGGTCAAAACTATATTTTTATAGATGGCTTTATTTTGCTTCTTGTCATGTTTATTGCTTTGAATAAAAATTTACCCTCCCAATCTTATAGAATATTTTCAAAGATTTGAACATCTCTTAAAATATTTGAAGGGTCAAATGCTATTTTAGAAACAACGAATTTAAGGTAAGAATAATGATACATTTTTAACTTTCATTCTCTATAAATTTAAATAATCAAAGATGCCTCTCTTTATTGTTATTATTTGAAACAATGAGAATAAATGCAACAAAATGCAAATATCTATTGTAAACATTTCTAAAATCCTAAAAAATATTGACAGAGTTTACAATTTTTTAAAGTTGACACCCTATTATGGGATTTTAAGTTAATTAAATTTGATTAGCATATATTTAATACAAAAAATAACTTTTTTGAAATAATATTGAAATTCACTCTCATCCTTTTTTCATTTTAACTGTTATGACTAATCTTATGAGGAAAAAAAATCAGTAAAGTAGATTGAGATTAAATAGCTTCATATATATTCCCCTCTCTTTGGAATCCCAGTCTCACATTTATAGTATTAGCAAGTGCTTAAATCTTCACAGTCCATAAGGGGATTTACAAATTACAAATGAAATACTTTAGTGCCTGCTGAAGGACAGTAATCTCAAACATGTAAAACGTTCAGCAGGCTGGCAAGAAAGTTTTCTAAGAGGAAACTTTGGAATCATAGTGAAAAAACTCTAAAATCTGAGGAATACATGTTTAATTGTTTAAAATAAGATGCCCTCAGGATGGAGTTGGATATTTATCAGAGATCATGATCACTATAATATAGTGTTGGAGGATTTGGTTTTGTATAAAAGTGCTTGAATTATTATTATTGCAAAAATTTATAAAAGCAAACATCACATATTTCTCTCCCAGATCATGAAGAGAGAACCATTTTAAAAATGTACAATAATATTTACTTTAAATGGTACAAAGATGTTTAGATCTATGAACTCTATTGGAACTTACTCTGCTGGAATTACACATATGTATTGTCTCTCTGCTTTTGCCAAGATATAGGACTAGAAGCCAAGAAAGTTAATTTTGGAAATATTAACTTACTAAGATTTTAGATTGCCCAGCAATTAACCTCATAATGATCTATTTTCAGTATA
Source organism: Camelus ferus (assembly GCF_009834535.1). NCBI lineage: Eukaryota > Metazoa > Chordata > Mammalia > Artiodactyla > Camelidae > Camelus > Camelus ferus. Next base: position 31,313,805 of record NC_045732.1, read on the forward strand.
TCGATCAGTGGGTATAGAAAACTTCAGAGACTACCTCAAATATAGTTCAGTTTCTCTCTGAACTGGAAAGACCTGATATTCAAATGTCCTACACATACCCAAGGCCTGCTTATCACTGCTCCCTCTCCTGCACCACATTCAGGGCTGATGGTTGGCACAGGAATTATCTACTGGAACTTTTTTCAAAACCCCCTCCTTTCATTCCCATCAGAGAAACTGTATACATAGCACTTGTATGTTCAAATGTCACCCTCAAGTTTGTTGGTCCAACTGAGTCTGAATTAGGAGGTATTTTTACTTTGCTTTAAAATCAGGTAATTTTCCTTTGCATTGATCCTGATTGCTTACTTCTGATGATCTTCAGTCCTCAGTCTGCTTTAGTACATGCTCCAAATGCTGGTTTTGAAATTACCTATTACTTTGGTTGCCTTAGCAAACTGAAAACATGCCACACTCTTTCTGGGGTCCCAGAAGACCATGCAAAGTCAATGGCCTGTCAACCAAAGTTCTGAGTGTTGGCTTGGCAGAATTCACCACTACTCTACTCTATGCATCTGTCAGAAGAGATTTCACTGGTCATCTTATGAAGTACCCATCCTTTTCAGGCAGACTAATTTTCATTGCTAAAATCTGCACCTGACCCAGTAACTACCCCATTTTACAGAATAGGTCTAACAGAATGGTCATGTCTCATTCTGCCATGGGACAGAATGCTGAATTTTGGCAGAGTGCAAGGAAGGTGATTTTAAATTATGAAATGATTATCTAGCTCATGACCTTCCTAAAAACTATAAAAAACAAATATTCTAGAAATTATTTTCTCCTTTATTTGTATTTCTTCATTAAATTTTGAAAATTTATTTCCAAAGAATTCTATCTCAATTATAGTCAACAGCTCCTAGAAACTGTGGCATTTTATATCACTGAAATAAATATATGAATTAATTAATTAATTAATTAATTAATATTTTTGGCTTCTGCAATAATATACCATGGATGACTTATTAACTTTGGATTTACATTTGGTGGATCTTCAGATTAATTTTTCTACCTTCTATGTGACCTAAAGTTTAGCTAGCACCTTTGTTTCAGCCCTGAGGTGGAGGAGAAGATTAAAGTTTTGAGTTTAAGTGGTTGAAGGGTTCAAGCTTGGCTGTGGCTTCCATGATACACATGGGAAGAGGATTGCGGTGGAAGAGGATTGTGCCCAGTTTACATACAACAATCCAGGATGTGGCCAGATCCCTAACGTGATAATGCCCGAGATCTGAATATTAAACATTGGCAGAGTCAAAGGAAAAGATTCCGTAGGTCAAAAATGACAAGGATACAGTGGAGCTTCATGCCATTAAGCAGATAGCTAATAAATCCTTGACCATATATTCTAGAAGCCCGCAATAGCTTGAACAAGAGAGACAGTTCTCCTAAATTTTTAACTTTTCTTGTATAATCTTACATGCTGCTCAGACCCTCCAAGACTTCTGTGTGGCACTAGTGGGTTCCAGATTTACCTGATCAGAGAACAAAAATACAGTATCTATTGCTCTGGAAAATTATACAACAAAATCATATGCATGTATATTTGTGTCTCCATTTGCCATTCAGCTCTTTGTTTTTTAATTTTTTAAGCCATTTTTTTCCTTTGGTCTCATCAACTTTAAAACCCAAAATACTGGAAGCTTCTCTTGTTGAAAATATAGAGAAAGAGAGCATCTAGCTGAACGTCGACAACTATCACAGCTCTTGAGTGAAGTCTACATATTCTTAGTGTTCCATGCAAATCAGTTTAAAGTCAAGCACTTTAAGTAGATTTCAACCACTTCAGTACAAAAACATACTGGCAAAGTGTGTTTCTGGCATTTTTTTTCACCCTTTCAATTAAAATCAGCCCATTTCCTGGATAATTTATTTTCTCATGTGATCCTGGACAAATTTCTTTATTGATAAACAGATGTTGCACAGTTTTAGCTAGTGAATTCTTTCTACTGCTTGGGTGTGAATGATTAATGTACAGTTTCTTATACTACAGCTTGAGAAAAATACTCTTTAGTCCCAATCAAATCTACCATGATTGAATGTTTATACTATTATTATTTTATTGCAAATATTTGTTTAGTAACTATTAAATACAAAGTACTGTAGCATATAGGATAGTTTATTTTCTGTAGGAAGAATGTTTTACTTCCATGAAATATTTTATTTTCTGTATGGGAAATATTTATATATGTTATATATTAATTCAGATTATTTTTAAAATATAAAAATATATTTAATGTTAATGTTTAAATAAATTTGAAATAATTTTAAATAGGAATATTGAAAAAAACAGGGTAGCAATAATTACTGAATAATGATAAAACATGCTTTATTCTAGTACAAATCATTAAAGCAATGAAATAAACTTATTCTCCACTCCTTCAAGCACTTCAGGTTCATAAGTCACAAACACACACACACACACACACACACACACACACACACAGAGGCACACCAGGTATCGAATCTGAAGAAAGCAAAATCTTTAACAAAAATCTATTTTCTTATTTCAGTATATTCACCCAAATGACAGTAAAAATTTTTGCTACAGATGAATTGCTTTATCAAATTTCTTCTCAAGTGAGTGCACCTGTATCTCCTTTACAGATATTTTAAAAATGTTGGAATTCAGAACCACACAGAAATTAGTAAACTTTAGAATGATAATTTCCCCAGAGGCCTTTTTATTTCATAAGTATTTGTGAACTGTTTCTTTTTTTAAGCACTGTTATCTAAGATACCTTCATCAAACATAGGAAATAAGACACACTAATTGTTAAAAAGGTAAGTTTTGCAGGATCTTCCCTCTTTGACTTTAAAGATACCTTAAAATATCTTCAGGAATATTAGAACTGAAGTGTTATAATGGATTTTCTTAGCTTAATTATTTCATTCTTTGTCGATTTGTGTCATTCTATTTTAAAATGTAATCTAATTCTTTTTTAATGCCAGTAGTGGTTATTTAATGTCATGATAACCTTAAAACATCCAATATAGTCATTTTATTTTAATTCTTCTACTTACGGGAACATAGGCAACAGGACATCCATCAAAATAGAGACAAGCCAAACCACAGGACTTAATCTTAATGCCAATTCTCCAGAGATTCATTTCTCTTGGTAAGTTGAGATAAACTCATTGTGCTTTTCTGTTAGGAAACAAGCAAGTTTTATACTAAGCAATCCATCAAGCTGGCCAAAGACCATACTGTGATAAAATTTTAATCTTTTGTTAAGGGGCAGATATTTTAAAATATTTTGCATAAGCAAATTTTGAGGTACCTACAGAATATATTAATATATACACATTAAATGTATGAAGCATTAACAATGTAATGGATAAACTTAACCCCTGCAAGGTAGGTCAAAACATTTTGCTTTCTCTCTAATATCAAAAGCAAATTTATATTTATATAAACAAAAACATCTAAGAGTGGAAATAAATTGCTTTCTATGAAAAGTGTCAAACATTCATATTTCATTACTATTGGTTTATATATTAAGAGGAAATTAAGAATTAAATGACTCTTAAATGGGTACAGCTGGGAAGTGATCAGATAACTGATCTGAAACACAATGTATTTGTCATATATATAAACAGTATGGAAGGATAAAATAGATACATGTGGTGACTTGCAATGTACTATATAAATATATTTGCTTTGAAATGTATTTTGCTTGTTGTTTTCCTTTTTTTTAAATTTAAATTTACTGATTTATTTCGAGTGGCCAGGAAGGGACTGTGACATATCCATAAAGGATGAAAAATCAATTTTTGAAAAAAATTTAAGTGAAATTATGAATGCATTTTATCAATGTTTCTTCATAATTGTTCTCTAATATTCTTTTTACTTAGCTGTATCAATAAAAACTAATGCTCATTCACATAAATTTACATGTAAATTTATATACCACTTGAACAGTACACAAATTCTTCAAAAATAAACATGGAAACTATAGCCAATAGTCCAATATAATATTATATTTTAAAATATTATGAATGTACATATTTATATAGAGTATATATATACACAAATGTATATATGTATATATAATGCATATATATAATATTCTGAATATGTACATATATATAAATATGGTCTTAGTCATATAACACATTGCCTAAGTAAATACCTTAATATATTCAGTTGTGCTAAAACCGTAACTACTGATGAAATTAGCAATTATTTCATCAACTTCATCTCACTTATTTTGTGACTGGGCAGGGCTGTACAGAACAGTTGGAATTCAATTTGTGAAATGGCCACCTCTTTGAGCTAATTTGTTCTCTGTAGCACTCTCAGGAGTAGGCAAATGCTGGTGCATAGGATAAGATGCAAAACTAATTACTTTATCCAGCAGAATGGAAAACAAGTTTCCTTGAGTTCTCAGAATTGCATTTTAAAGGCACCCAAAGGACTTTCCTGTGAGAAATCAAAAGACTTCTCCCAAAGACTTTCCAATCACTTATGTCTCTGAAACTGGCACTGTTACCAAACATCCATTCATAAATTTTACATACTTTTATTAAAATGTATTTGACCATTAGGAAATACTGTTAAACTGATATATCAATTTAAATTTGCAGAACAACCTCTGCAAACTCTTTAAAATATTATAGATAATTAAATTGGTCAGTTGTCAGAAACATATAAAATAAAGTTTGTATAAAGACAGTCAAACAGTTAAAGCAGTTCAACAATGAAACAGGTTCTGGAAGGAAATAATAAAACAGTACTCACCTTCTCACTTGTATTCAAGCAAAATCTGGATGGTCGCCTACTAAGGATCCATTGATTGGATATTAAATACTATCATTTCCAATTCTATTATATAATGATATAGTAAGGCAGATTATAAACAAGACTAACTTTCTTGAATTCAAATAGAAATTCTGAGCTTTAAAATAGGCACTAGTCTTCATTATTGTATTAAATAGGCACACTAGAGTCACTATTGTCTCAAAGTTCTCTCTACTGCTTTCAGGATGACTGTGGCTTATTCTCATCTCTCAAAAAAGTCTAAAGAATTTACTTCAAAAAGATATCCATTCCTATTTCTTGCAGGTTTCTCTCTTGGTAATATGAACTACTACCCATGTCTTCCTGTTCTTTTTTCCTCCATGATCCACTTTCTTTTTGAAAGAGTTTTTATTAAGATGAGCATTGAACCTTAGAATAGGTCAAGTCTTTACTCAGCAGTGTTTTGTTAGTTATTTGACCTGTAAGGGGAAAAAAAATTATGTTAGAGTGGCTTGAATTTGACGAGATAAACAAAAGAGACCTACTTGAGGCCCCTAAACATGGCAGTGGCATGTTAAAATAATGTTTGAGCTAGCTAATTTTGGCCATGATATTTGAGCAGATGAAAGTACTGACAAACCAAAGGCAAAAATCAACCAGAGCCAGCAGTTGTTGGAGCTCCAACATGAACTGATAACCAAGAAAGGAAAATGAGTAATTTACTTACTGCCTTTTATATTATATACTTCGTGTATAGCTTTATTTTTATATCTAGTTTAACTTTCTCTGTAATAAGTTGAATTTGTTTTTCCACTTTGATGTAAATGCTACAAATCTGTAATTAATACAAAAGTATGAGAATGAATCATGGGCCCAATATATACTCTATGAAGAAAAGAAAAAGAGGAATATGAGCATTAGCATATTGGCTCTATAATAAGCTTACACAACCAAGTCTTACAGTTAACTATAGGCAGTGAGTAAAATTCAGCCAATAGGTTTGGTGATAAATGCATCTTCTTAGCTCACCTATCATTTGCTTGCTGCTCAATGAGGTGTTTTAAGGAGAGTAAGTGGTGGATTTGATGTGAAAATATGGAACCTATACTTGTTTACTTATAATAAAAGAAATATAAAAGGTTAAAATGGAGAATGTGGGAAATTGATAATTTTCATGATTTCTCTTTTCAATTTGAGGACCTCAGAAATTTATCTGTGGAATGCTCTGAATTCAAGACAGTAGTTCCAAAAAGTTTTTCCTCGATCAGTAGCATCAGCATCACCCAGAAATGTTATTAGATCAGCGAATTCTCCATAGCCACACACCTGTAGAGTAAGAATCCCTGAGGGTGAGGCCCAGGAATCTGTTTTAACAAGTCCGCTAGGTGATTCCGATGCACATTCAAGTTTGAAAGCCACTGTTAAGGTAAACAAACAATGCTTAATAAAAGCTTAGCTTTTCAGGGATCTGAGGCACAATAAACTAACATCAAACTGAGAATTTTAAACTTTAGGCCTCAATTTGTTTCTCCATGATAGTTTCCATATTGTGCCAAAATCTACATAGTATATGAGAAGTAGTGATGAAAGTAAAGCTTCAACCTCACATCAAAAGAGAAAGCCTCCTTCTGACCACCTTTATCCAACTGTCCCTACCTTCTACTCCCTCCTCTGGCAACCACTGATCTGTCCTGTTTCTATTAGTTTTTTTTTTTTTTTTAGGTTCCACATATAAGTGAGATAAAACAGTATGTCTTTCTCTGTCTGACTTATTTTACTTAGAACAATGCTAACAATATTGTTTCTGTATATTCAAAGTTGCTAAGAGAGTGGATCTTAAAAGTTCTCATTGCACACACAAAAAAGTAACTATGTGAGGTGATGAATGTGTTAACTTATTGTGGTAATCATACTGCAAAACATACATATACCAAATCACTGTGTTGTACACCTTAAACTTGTACAATGTTATATGTCAATTATATCTCAATAAAGCTGGGGGAAAAAAGAGTGAACACTGAGTGTATGAGTAAAGTGCTGGGTTAACTTTGTAGTCTGCCGTCAACGTAATTACTTTCAAACAACTCTCTGCTATATACTGACTGAGTTTCTATTCTAGGCTATACCATTTAAGGCATAGGTTTAAAGAATTTATCTCCATATAATTAGAACTTGGAGTAATTCCTGAAGGATCAAAGATCAAGTTACTACTTGTGGAGATCTAGCTTGAGACAACAGGTCTAGATTATGGGTATCATACAGTCTTCATTCATTTTTATCTTCTTCCCCTTCAATTTTTTTCTTTCTCTCTGTATTTAACATGATGTGAGTAAGGTAACTTAGTACTTGTCATAAATAATACAGAAAATACACACACACAAAATATCCTGAGTACTTTTGATAAAGAAGTATATACATTAACACATTTACTACACTTTCTTTAACATATCTTTAGTTGGTAATACAACAGTTATTCCAATTCTATGTACAATATGTATTTATAATGTATTGTCTGTGTTCTAAGCAGTACACAAATGTACTAGCTGTCAAATGTCTCCAAGTATGGAGGCTTATACTTGGTTTTTAAGCTTGTTCGAAACTAAACATTTTAAACAATGCATCCATGTTTTTCCAGAAATGTCCAGACACTTCTTTCAACCTTTTAAAGAAATCCACCAAAATCATTATTTTTGAAAAATTAACTTGGCAACTTATTACAAGTGTGTTAGGACAAAAGGACAACACACCAAGAGCACACCATACACATGAAAAATCAGAGTGAGAAAAATCTGCATAATGGCATTTCTATTTGCATGTAAACACAAAAAGAAAAAAAAAATGTGATTCATTCTTACTCCTGGCCTTGTATCCTCATGAAAGACACTCTAGAAATAATTAGTTTTCATTATAAAAAATAATGTCCTACATAGAGGAGGTTCTTCCAAATGACGTGGAGGCTGATTTTTGCCAGGTTTCTGATAATCATTTCACCTTGACTTTTCTCAATCTTTGATTTTTATTACTACTAATACACTTTAGTACATCAGGCTTATTTTTCACATCTGTTTCTACTATTCTGGACCCAGAGTGACTTGTGTAGCTCAGTTTGTTTTCGTTCTGAGTGCTGCATTAATGCTTTGAGCATTCCAGTTAAATTTTAGCCATGATAGTAGACATCAGACTTGTACTTTTAGGGGTTTCAATTTTCTTAATTCCTAGCGTAGAAAGAAAGGAAATCAGAGAATGTTCACTATTTATTAAGGTTGCTTTCTCTTGAGCCTGCTTGACCTCAGAGCTTAGCATTCCTGCCTTCCTGCCATTTACTCTACTCTTTCATGAAATAAAAAGAAAGTTTAAAAAAAAACCTCACATATTTTTCTACTATTTTTTGCACACATTGTTACTATTATAAAAAATAAAAGAAAGTAAGTAATAAAATAATAAGTAATAAACATACTTATAAATGAATATACATATTGATTACATTGACATATGTATTACATGTACAATATATATTAGATATATCTTATTACATATGAATATAAATTATATATATGTATACACACACATACACACAGACACACATACATTTGCCTTTAATCTCTAGTACAAGAAAGCAGATTCTATTTACTGTGGTCTCTAAAACTGGAAAACTTTGCTTGTGGTGCAACTTCAACTAGCTCCATGCTTGAAATACTGATAGTATAAATGACCTGTGAGTGAGATTGAATATGTTTTGTATGCACAATAAAACAGACTTTTGTTGATTAACCAATGGGCTGACTAAGCATGTGCTGAGGGCACCTGCAAAGCAAAGACATCTAATATAATATTCAGATATGATATGGTATTCAATATATTTTAAAGTTCTAACTTGGTCATCAATTTAAAAGTCAGACATTTTTGGATACCTGTAAATTTACTTTATGGTTTAATTTTTTAATATCTCATAGTGGCATGTTGGCAGTAGGGAATGAGAGCACTTGGCAAATTATAGTATTTTAGTGCTTAGGCTTCAACCATATTAATTCATCTCTAAACCAGACCTGACCAGGAGTTTATTCTTATCTAGCTCTCTATTCCATGAACTCATTTTCAGATAGCTCCTCTTGAGTTTCTGATAATTATTGTTCTAAACCACTAAGTTTGGGGTTAATTTGTTATAGAGCACTCCATAAATAGAATAACCTCCTTCACAAATCCTCCACAGATCTCTCCATTACTATACAGCATTTTATCAATCAGAAAAATAAATCAGAATACTCTAAAGTTGGGAAATAAACATGGAAATATATATTACATCAATCATATTGAATTTCTACATCTCAAAAAACATAAGGTGAGGATGACCCAAAGGTATTTTTTCATCACAAGCTACTATTTATAAAGAATTTATATTAGCTTGTGGATCCCTTGTTCAAGTTTCTGTCACGTTTGTGAAATTCAGTTTGTGGATTCATTGGTTTATAGCTTTGCTGTTATAAATTTACAAACAGAAAGCTCCTAGAGTCTGAGATAGGTCATTAAATTGACCTCAGACAGATTTCAGTAAAGAAATAACAGTGACAGTAGCTAATTGATTTATCTCTATGGGCTAGTCATGGCACTAAACATTTTGCTACAGTATCTTATTTGATCTTCCAAGCAGTCCTGAATGTTCATGAAGAAACAAGTACGAAGAGTTTACATAATGTGTACTGTAGAGGAGAGCAGCAATTGAGGTTTTTAGTCATACAGACTGGCCTTAGCACCTATGAATTTAAACAGCGGGACTTCTTTCAAAGGAAATTCAGTTAAACATTCTATATTTGACATAATTTGACTGTCATTTTACCCATCATCAATATCACGTAGGAGATTCTCCCAGATATTGCACTCCTTTCCTCAGGGTGAAAGGTGACCTAAGGCTAGAAAGAACTTTAAGAAATCACCTCTGCATCATCCTATAATACCTACTTCAAATGCCACCGTATTGGCAAATTGTACTTTTCAAAGATAGCTTCAATGATGGTTATCTTAATATACATACTCTTCTTAAAAATTGAAGGTGACACTCCTCCATCAAGAGGTGGAGTATATATTTCCCCCATGAACTTAGATTGACAATTAGAACTGCCGTGATCAATATAGTTTGACAAAAGTTATGATGCATGACTTGCAAGGCTACGTCACAAAAGGAAATGTGGCTTCTGTCTGGTTCTTTGTTTTCTCTCTTTTTGTTTCTCCCTTCTTTCTTTGCTTGCTTCCTTTCTTCCTTTCTCTCTATCTTGCTCTCTCTCTCTCTCCTCTTTCTCTCTCTCTTTCTCTTCCCCTTTTTGTCCATTCCTTCAGAAACATGAACCAATAGGTAAGACCTTCAGCTACATTGAAACCACCATGCTGCACTGATCATGTTGAGAAATCCCATAGGCACAGAGACAGCTGAGAAGCTCTACCTCTTCCAGTTTCAGCTGTTCCAGTCCTGCCAACCTAGGCACTAAACACAAGAGTGAAGAAGCCTCCAAGATGACTCTAGTCACAGCTATTGTCTGACTTCAACTTTTTGAGATACCCTGAACAAGAACCACCTAGTTTAGCTCCTCTTGAATTTCTGATAATTATTGTTCTAAACCACTAAGTTTGAGGTTAATTTGTTATAGAGTACTCCATAAATAGAATAACCTCCTTCACAAATCCTCCACAGATCTCTCCATTACTATACAGCATTTTATCAATCAGATACCATTTCTCCCATATTGGCTTCCTAAAGAAGACACTGCAAGTTTGGAATGCATAATTAGGCCCATTTCATTTGGTGGACATGTAATGATGGTGGAAAATAACAGAACTGATTGAAAATTTAGAGTTTAGAAAGGCGCCGTAGCTGCACAGAACTTGAACAAACATGATGATGAATGTTTACTATAGCATTGCATAAAGAAGCTTGGTGAGATGACTTTAGAGAAAGGTTAGACGCTGAGGGTTGACCAGGATCCTTGTAAAACAAAGAGACTGGATTAGGAAAGTGCATGGGAAAAATATCCAGAAAAATCTGCTGAATCAATTCGACTTGGTACCAAGGCAGAATTAGTTTTTTGGTCACAAAATAAATAAAAGAAAGAATTCTGGCCAAAGTCTCAGGTGAGAAGTGTAAATAGAAATAACCATAAAATCTTGAATCTTTTGGTAACATATAATGCAAAATAAAAGGTTAACATTAACTGAGGAGACCATATACAGATGAGAAACTTGAAGACTGGTGATACTAACTAAATTGTTTGAAGTGATGCAGAATCTGACCCTGCCTTAACTTTCCTAGTCCTGATTCATAGCCCCAGAACTATCTTTGAGAGAGTAACTTAGTGGGTTGGCTTTACAAGTTAGCTTGAATTGGGAATAAATTTTTAGGAGTGAATCAAGCCAAACCTTCAAATGTGAGCTTAACTTTAAAAGCCAAAGGACATTATGCTGTACCCCAGAAACTGACACATTGTAACTGTCTATATTTCAATTTAAAAAAAAAAAGCCAAAGGAATAAATGCAATGCCACATCTGGAAGGAAGGGAGAAAATAATTCATGAAAGAGTAAAACAAGATTCAGAAACTAGACTGAAGCAGAAGTAGGGTATAATTCAGAGAGGAAGGTGACACTACAAAGTCATGGGTATTCTCCAAGATCATGTGTGTATGTGTGTGTATATATATATATTCACATATATGTACCATTATGGTATATGGTAAAGATAAACTATCAAGATAGTCAACCAAAAAACTAGGGGGAGAGCTGAGGCTGGAGTCCACCTTTCCTAAATTAGAAAAAACTGTTAAGGATGATTTCAAAACCCACGACAAAGAATGCAGAATTTTTGTTTGCAAACCTTTGTGGCCAAGCTCTTTTTGTTTTATATTTTATTATTTTTCATGAGCCCAGGTTAAATTATTTCCCATGAATAGCTTATCCTTGAGTAAGAAGGGACTTACACAGACTTATACATAAAGAAATAATGGGATTAACCTAAGAAAAATAAACATTAAAGTTTGAAATATAAATTAATCATATGATCCAGCATTTGACTCCTGAGCATTTATCTCACAGAAATGAAAATTTACATCCACAAAAAAACTGTACATGATTATTTATATCAGGATATTTACAATGGCCAAAAGCTAGAAACAATAAAAAATGTTCTATAATGGGTGAATGGTTTATAAACTATAATATATCCATACCACAGGATACTACTCAGCTTTAAAAATAAATGAATTATTGATACACAAGTTGGATGTATCTCAAAGGTGTTGAGTAAAAAAAAGATAACCTTGAAAGATCACATACTGTATGATCCATATATAGCATTATAACAGTGACAAAATCATAGAGATGGAAAAGAGATTAGTGGTTTTCAGGGGTTAGAATGGTAGAAGGTAGTTTGATAGGTGTGACTATGAAGGAATAGCAGAGGGAGACCCTTGGGGTGATGGGATAATTAGGCAACTTGATTGTGGTGGTAGTTGAGCATATCACATATATGACAAAATGGCACAGAACTATACACACATTGTACCAATGTCAATTTCCTGGTTTTGATTTTGTTCTATAGTTGTATAAAATGTAACCATTAGAGGAAACTGGATAGAAGGTACATGGGATCTTTCTGTACTATTTTTGCAACTTCCTGGGACTTTGCAATTATTTCAAGATACAAAGTGTAAAAACATGTAGAAACATTTGACAGATAGGATGTGAACTGTGAGAGAAGGCAGAATAGTGAAAAAAATCTTCAGAGGATTAAAAGCCATGTGTACAAGTCAGGGTGATTGTGTGTGCGCATGTTGTGTATAATTACAGCTATATATGATAAACCTAGAGCCAGCATAGTACTCAATGGTGAAAAATTCAAAAGCTTCCCACTAAAATCTGGGACAAGACAAGGCTGTCCACTCTCACCACTCCTATTAAACATAATCTTGGAAGTCCTAGCCACAGCAATCAGGCAAGAGAGAGAAATAAAAGGGATCCAAATTGGAAAAGAAGAGGTAAAAGTGTCACTATATGCCGACGACATGTTACTATATATAGAAAACCCTAAAAGGTCCACACAAAAACTACTAGAACTAATCAAAGAATTAAGCAAGGTAGCAGGTTACAAGATTACCGTACAAAACTCAGTTGCATTTCTTTACAATAATGATGAATCAACAGGAAAAGAAAGTAAAGAAACAATCCCTTTTAAAATAGCACCCAAAGTAATAAAATATCTAGGAATAAATCTAACCAAGGAGGTAAAATAATTATACACAGAAAACTATAATACATTGATCAAGGAAATTAAAGAAGAGTTTCAAAAATGGAAAGATATCCCATGCTCCTGAATTGGAAGAATCAATATGGTTAAAATGGTCATACTGCGCAAGGCAACCTACAGATTTAATGCAATCCCTGTCAAATTACCCAGGACATATTTCACAGAACTAGAACAAATCATAATAAAATTTATATGGAACCATCAAAGACCTAGAATTGCCAAAGCATTACTGAAGAGAAAGAAAGAGGCTGGAGGAATAACTCTCCCAGAATTCAGACAATACTATAGAGCTACAGTCATCAAGACAGCATGGTATTGGTGCAAAAACAGACATATAGACCAATGGAACAGAATAGAGAGCCCAGAGATGAGCCCACAAACTTTTGGTCAACTAATCTTCGACAAAGGAGGCAAGAATATACAACGGAATAAAGACAGTCTCTTCAGCAAATGGTGTTGGGAACACCAGACAGCAGCATGTAAAGCAATAAAGCTAGAACACTCCCTTACACCATACACAAAAATCAACTCAAAATGGATCAAAGACTTAAACATAAGACAAGATACAATAAACCTCCTAGAAGAAAACATGGGCAAAACATTATCTGACATACATCTCAAAAATGTTCTCCTAGGGCAGTCTACTCAAGCAATAGAAATAAAAGCAAGAGTAAACAAATGGGACCTAATTAGACTTACAAGCTTCTGCACAGCAAAGGAAACCATAAGCCAAAAAAAAAAAAAAAAAGACAACCTACAGAATCAGAGAAAATATTTGCAAAAGATGAAACTGATAATGCTTCATCTCCAGAATACATAAGCAGCTCATACGACTTAATAAGAAAAAGCAAACAACCCAATCCAAAAATGGGGAGAAGACCTAAACATGCAATTCTCCAATAAAGAAATACAAATGATCAATAGGCATACGAAAAGATGATCAATATCACTATTATCAGAGAAATGCAAATCAAAACTACAAAGAGTTACACCTCACACCAGTCAGAATGGCCATTATTCAAAAGTCCACAAATGATAAATGCTGGAGAGGCTGTGGAGAAAGGGGAACCCTCCTACACTGCTGGTGGGAATGTAGTTTGGTGCAGCCACTGTGGAAAACAGTATGGAGAGTCCTCAAAAGACTAGGAATAGATTTACCATATGATCCAGCAATCCCACTCCTGGGCATATATCCAGAAGGAACCCTACTTCAAAAAGACACCTGCACCCCACTGTTCATAGCAGCACTATTTACAATAGCCAAGACATGGAAACAGCCTAAATGTCCATCAACAGATGATAACGAAGCTGTGGTATATTTATACAATGGAATACTATTCAGCCACAAAAACTGACAACATAACGCCATTTGCAGCAACATGGATGTCCCTGAAGAATGTCATTCGAAGTGAAGTAAGCCAGAAAGAGAAAGAAAAATACCATATGAGATCGCTCATATGTGGAAAGAGGAGGGGGGGAGGGGAGGGGGAGGGGGGGAGGGGAAGGAGGGGGAGGAGGGGGAGGAGGAGGAGAAGAAGAAGAAGACAAATGAACATAAGTATAAAACAGAAACAGACTCATAGACATAGAATACAAACTTGTGGTTGCCGGGGGTAGGGGGGAGTGGGAAGGGACAGACTGGGAGTTCGAAATTTGTAGATACTGACAGGTATATATAGAATACATAAACAAGATTATACTGTGTAGCACAGGGAAATATATACAAGATCTTGTGGTAGCTCATGGGGAAAAAGAATGTGACAATGAATATATTTATGTTCATTTATAACTAAAAAATTGTGCTCTGCACTGGAAATTGATACAACATTGTAAACTGACTATAACTCAATAAAGTAAAATTGAAAAAAAAAGTAGGTGATAAAACTAGGTGGGTAAAAGAGTAATACATGAGGGCAGTACAAACAAATGGTCAGAATACCAATGCCATAATGATTCCTGATATATAGTAAAACTAGACCGTTTAAGTGTTGCCTGTGAATGAGGCGAAAAACTACACAAAGTAAGGAATATCTTGTTTTCAAGACCTCATGTCTTTTTACTGTTGGAGTGACTGCTCATGAATGGAGAGGAATGGAAGTGGAATTATGGATAAAGAAGTAAGAAAAATAAGATAATATAAAACAAGAAAGAGAGCATGCAAGGAAAGATGGTATTTTGTAAAGAACTGAGGTATACATTTAACCAACTGTGGAACTAAGGTCCAAAAGAAAAAAAAGGAAAAAAGAGTCAGCATTCAGCAGAGATATGTGATCTTTTAATTGTTTCTTAAGAAATCTAACTAGTATGAAATAAAAGGCAACCTCTTTCAGTAATCTGAATTCAAAGATATGTTATGAGTATTTATTTACATCTTAGAATCTTCTTAAAGGAAAACTAAAGGGACATTGACAGGACAGAGTAGTGTAATAAAGGAATTTTTTTGCAGTTGATTTATTTTAAAAGACAAAAAGAAAACCTAACAAGAGTTGCTAAAATAAATCAGCAAATTTTAATGCTTTTTGTGTCAATTAGGCATGAGGGAAAGCAAATGGAAATTGGACATAGGGAACAAACTTTTTCCATCAAGTTCTTTTTGAAAACTCTATTCTATTGCTCTATTCATTGTCTATATTCAAATCTAAACACATTAGTTTCATCTTTATAAGGGCTTTGTCTTCATGACAACAAAATCCTACTGATTTTATTGAAAAACAATCAATGCGATCGGGTAAAGGTCATGAAGATCATATGGCTGTCTTCTTGCATGTATAAGTGTGTATTCATGTGATTGTAATCTCCACCAGAGTTTTGATCTTTGACTTTCAAAACCCAGTATATTTTTTATTTGCATTTGATGCCATGGGATACCACAAAAAAATCTCATTGACAGTTTGTAACTTCTGTGAATATAATGTCAAATTAATTTTTCTAACTTTTGTTAACTATTAATTTAAACTTGAATTCTTCTCTGACTAGGTGTGCGTCAAAAACAGCAATTTGAAAAGAGCTTACTCACTTGTTACCTCTGTTGACAGTAGAAGATGAAAACCCCTATGAGTCAAAACCTTTTATGCTTTTAGGATTATTTTTTCGCCATTACTGTTTTTTTCTCCCTGAAGCAGTTGAGAAAATAAAAGTGCTCTTCAATCAATTTATCAATAAAAACACAGAGGTGACTTTGGAGCCAAGAGATAAGCACAATAATGTTTCAACTAGGAATTCTCAAAACTAAGACATCTGTTTTGATTCTTAACAGAGCATTATAAAGGTAGATAATCCATTTCAATATTATATGTTTTTATGCATAGCTTAGCAAAGTTAGGTGTGAGGAGTTAAAGGACTTATACAGTTTTAATTATATTACTACTATGAGGAAGCAGAAAAAATTCTATCTAAAGGTTATTTTTGTTTGATTGAATTAAAAATATTCATTACTTTAACTTCAGTCTTTTCCCTCTATTAATTTTTTAATTTACTATTTCCCTCTGCTCTTTTAATCTATACTACCATTTCACCTTTCTAGTCCACAAACTACCCATAGACAGCCTATATACATATATTTGAACAGTCACGTATCCTAGATGAAATATAGATTATTGCTTCAATCAACAATAATTTTTAATGTTGCCGAGTGTACATTTATTTAACTGCACTTAACTACTACATAGTATACATCCTAATTTAATTTTCCTTTTCCCTATAGATGGACAGTTAGTTTTCACAATGCTCTATTGCTACCATGAATACAGTAATGAACATAAATATATCTGTCCATATATTGATTAATGCTTTAATTTCTCTTTGATATATTTAGGATGGGGTTGATCTAATGTGTTGGATGACCTTATACCCCAGTTTATACAGAATAATCCCAGTTTATGTCAGTTGTTCTAAAATAGTTTTGAAGTGTCACAGTTTGTATGAAAAATTATAAAATCATCCTAGACTCAGAGTGTGTGCATACTTGAGTACTTAAAAGAATGCTCTCTAGATTATCTCTAACATTTTGTACTCCTTCCTGCAGAACATATGGGTTCCTATTTCAACACATTCCATGAAGATTTAGCATTAGCTGACTTTAGATTTTTGCAACTCAGATAGCTCTAAGTAGTCCTTCTTTGCTGTTTTAATTTACATTTCTTTCTAATTGCCACTGAGATTTGATTGCAGTAGTATTTATTTAGTTTTAAGCCTTTTAGGATTTTCCATTTGTGAGTTAACTACTTATTGCTTATGCCCATTTTACATTGGAGTTCTTTTTTATAGTCTACTTATTTTATTTTTCAGAAATTTGTTTTTCTTCCAATTTTATTGATATATAACTGACATTCACAGCTGTATAAACTTAAGGTGTACAGCATAATGATTTGACTTACACACCTGATGAAATGATTATCATGATCTATCATCTCTCATATAGACACAAAATAGAAAAAGAAAAAAATTCCTTCTGATGAGAACTCTCAGGATTTATCCTCTTAATAACTTTCATATTTAACATAGAGCAATGTTAATTATATTTATTATGCTGTGCCTTACATCCCTAGTATTTATTTATCTTTTACCTGGAGGTTTGTACCTTTGACCACTTTCATCCAGTTCCTCATCCCCCAATCCCACCTCTGGTAACCACAAATCATACCTCTTATTCTAAGTGCTTGTTTTTTGAAGTATAGTTGACATACAACACTAAGTTAGTTTCTGGTGCACACACAACATGGTAATTCAATGTTTATATACAATTTCAAAAGGATCACCACCAGTCTAGTTACCATCACCATACAAAGATGTTGCAATAGTACTGACTATATTGCCCACACTGTACACTTCAACCCCTTGACTCTATTATGTAACTGAAATTTGTATCTCTATTTCCTTCACATATTTTACTCATTCCCTCCACCCCTCCCCTTTAGCAGCTACCTGTTTGTTCTCTGTATCTATGACTCTTATTATGTTTTGTTATGTTTGCTCATTTGGTTGTTTTTATTTTTTGGATCCACATTGAAATCATACATTATTTCTCTTTCTCTGACTGACTTATTTCACTTAGCATAATATCCTCTAGGTCTATCTATGTTGTTGCAAATTGCAAGATTTCATTCTTTTTTATGGCTGAGTAATATCCATTTTGTGTGTGTGTATGTGTGTGTGTGTGTGTTACGCAAATACCAAATCTCCTTTATCCATTCATCTATTGATGGGTATTTAGGTTGCTTCCATATCTTGACCACTGTGAATAATACTGCAATTAACATAGGCATGCATATCTCTTTTTGGATTAGTATTTGGAAAAATATTCAGAAGTGGAATTGATGGATCATATGATAGGTCTATGTTTAACTTTTTGAGAAGCCTCCATACTGTTTTACACAGTGGCCACACCAATTTGCATTCCCACCAACAGTGCATGAGGGTTTCCTCTTCTCTACATCCACCCCAACACTTGTTATTTGTTGTATTTTTGATAAGAGCCATTCTGACAAGTGTGAGGTGGTATCTCATTATAGTTTGACTTCCATTTTCCTGATAATTAGTGATGTTCAACATGTTTTCCCATGTCTGTTGCTCATTGTTATGTCTTCTTTGGAATAATGTCTATTCAGTTCCTTTGCTCATTTTTAAAATTAGGTTGGTTGTTTTGATGTTGAGTTGTATGAGTTCTTTGTATATTTTGGGTATTAACTCCTTGTAAGATGTATTGTTGGCGAATATCTTCTCTCATCCAGTACGCAGTCTTTTTGTTTTGTTGATGGTTTCCTTTGTGTGCAAAAGCTTTTCAGTTTGATGTAGTCCTATTCATTTTTGCTTTTTTTTCCCTTGCCTTAGGAGACATACCCCAAAAATACTGCTAAGAACAATGTCAGACTACATATTAAACACCTTTCAGTTACAAATGTTACATATACTTTTCCTCAGTTTGTTACACATCTGTAAACATGTCATATGATGTCTTTTGTTGAAAAAAAAAACTAATTTTCAATGTATTCAATCAAGTTCATCAAAATTTTGACTGTTGTCTACTTTTTGGAATATTAAGAAGTTCATATCCATTCCCTAGGTCACAAAGTCATTTTCCTACAATTTTGTTCATTGGTTAAATATTTCTACACTTCATACTCAGATCTTTAATCCATCTAAAGTGTACTTTTAAATAATGTTAAAATGTAGAGTTAAAATAATTATTTTTTTTATATTTTGACACAAGTTTCCAAAACCAACTAACAAACATTGCAACATTTCCACACGAGTTTGTGGTGGTCCGTTTATAATATAGGAAATACTATAGTTAATTTCCTGTATGTACGTTACACTGGTTTTGAGCTATTCCATTCCATTGCTCTACCTGTGCATTCATGTAGCAATGACACATTGTTTTGTTTCATATTTTGTTATGAATTTGTAGACTGTTATGATATATGTTGTGGAGAGTTTCTATTCTTGGAATTTAACATTTTTTTCCATAAAAGTATTTATGTGTACATATAAGAAAGAATAATTCTGTAATATTTTAAGCACATCCAAACTCCATCTCTTAATGTTGGCATCGAATGGAAGATGATCTTGTATTGAGCAACTTTGCTAAACTCTCTTGTTAGTGCCAATAGCTTGCTTAATACTTTGCTAAATTTTCTATATAGACAATCAAATTTATGAGAATATCTGAGGGTTTTCTTCTTTCTCTTTTAATTATTGTAATTCTGGTCTCTTTTGCATTGGCCAGGATCTCCACTTTTATATCAAACAGAATGGACAGCAGGAATTCTTTTCATGTTTGAAAGCTTAAAGGTATTAAGTTTAAAGATTTTGTAGCTGTTCCTTCGTTTATTTGTTTCAATGTGATTTTACATATGTAGTCGAGTTTTGGTGTTATGAGAGGTTTTATTGTGGTGCACATAAATTTCCTTTTTACCAAAACTGTCATTCAAAAAGGAAACACTGAGATCTCTTTTGTCATTTAAAGTAATAAACATTTATCTACTGGTTTGAACATATTGATCTTATGTTAACCTTTATTCTTTCTTATATGTGTTAATTTCTAAGAAAAATAATTTAAAATTTGAGCTATAATTGTTCATATATCCATTTCCCCTCATATTTTCTCAGTTGCTTTGCATAATTTAAGTCTGGATTATTGTTTTCATATATTTTCATAACGGTTTTATCTTCTTCATCTCTACTCTTTTAATGCTATTTTCCAAATCATTCTCCATTTATGTAACCCTTACCAACATTCAATTCCACAGGTAACCAGTAATGTCAGTTCCTGAGGATTCAAATAGTATGTCTGATTATCAATTTTGCCTATCAAAACCAATTCAATTGCTACCACTGAGTGAGGGTAGAATTCCAGACTCCCCACTCAGTGGTATTTTGACACTACTCCAGCAGTAAGGTGGAGGGGGATTCTTGTTACTGCTTGGTAGTGAGTAGAAGTTTAGGGTCCCTAGATGACCATGAGTTTTGCTTAGGAGGGGTTTCTCATTACTTCTGGGCAATGGTTAAAGTCCAGACTCCCCACTTAGTCTCCTCTGAAACCATCCAACTGGGGAGGCAGAGGGGCATCTTGTCAATGTTGTGTGGATATGGCTCTTCATGCTCCATACTCAGCCTTTGCTGACAGTAATGAGAAAGGCCATGGTGTCTGGCTGAAGTAGAACAGTTACTATCAAAAAATATCTCTGACTTTATTAGGATTCCGATTTCTAGATCCATTGCTAAGAAAGAGCAAGCATCATTTGGGGCTTTTTTTTTTAATCAATGTTCGCTGGCATATCCAGGTTGTGCACTTCTCCACCACCAAGGCCAGAATATATAGGCAGCAAAAGAAAACCCAAGAAATGTGCTGTCATTTCATTTCTTGAATCCCAGGGTTTCTAGCCAGTTCACCTTCTTCATCTTTCACAGTCTTCTTTTGTATGTTTTGTATACAATAGCTATTTTTTTTAATATGTACATAGCAGGAGAAATAGGAAGACCTGGAAGGCCATGAACTTTTGTTTTCTTAACATCTCGTATTTATTTCTTCAGTTTGTTCAGAAAATGAGAACTGTGACATCTGTATTTTTTAATATAGTGGAATTTGTTGTTGCCTCATTTATGAGACTGTTTTCCCAAGTCTCATTAGTAGTTGTATTGTATCTTTGCTTATTGCTATTTGCATGTTTTATGATACATTTTAGTGAGCTTTATAGTTTGATTATCTTTTTACTTCTTGGATTTCCATAATTTTCCATTAATCTCAGTATTTCTGATAAACTTTTCTTTTAAAAGTCTCATTATACAAGTAATTCAAAAATTCACAAATATTTTCCTGTTTTAAAAAATATAAACAATACAGAAACATACAGAGCAAAATAGAAATATCCATCTCTACACTCCACTTACATTTATACATATGAACATCTTTTCATGATTTTTCAGTTTAATCAAATATAATCATCCTTTATGTTTCATCACCTTTCCACTTTCTTTTTGAAGAAATTCCTATATCAGTACATATAAATTCAACCTTTTAAAATTCTATATTGTAGTTAAGTACCCTGATTTAACCAACAACTCTGTTATCTTCTAAAATAATACCTTCTACATGTATCTTCGAAATTAAAATCATTATAGCTTATGCAAAAAGGAAAAATACTGGTTTATCTAACTGACAAGTCCAAAGATGTCATTGATCTAAGACATAGCTGGATGCACACTCTTAGGCAATCTTAACAAGGTCTATACCTATCAATTTTCTCTCCATCTAAACGTTGTATTCATTTTCAGACAGGTTGGGCAAGACAGACTTTAAAAGCCCTAAGTCCACATCCTCTCATTACTTTCTCTCAATAAAAATATATAGAATTTCATGAAAGCAATTTAAAATATTTCTGGGACATTAAGCACCCAAACATTTTTATTATAGGAGTTCCAGAAGGAGAAGAAAGAGAAAAGAGGATCAAAATGTATTCAAAGAAATTATGGCTGAAAAATCCCCAAACCTGAAGAAGGAAACAGATATTGATGTACAGGAAGCACAGAGGGTCCCAAACAAGATGAATCCAAACATACCTACTCCAAGACACATTTTAATTAAGATGGTAAAGGTTAAGATAAAGAGAGGATTCTAAAGGCAGCAAGAGAAAAAGAAAGAGTCAGTTACAAGGGAACACCCATAAAGATATCAGCTGATTTCTCTATAGAAACTTTGCAGGCCAGAAGGAGTGGCAGGATATATTCAAAGTCCCGAAAGGGAAAACCTGCAATGTAGGATACTCTACACAGCAAGATTATCATTTAGAATTGAAGGAGAGATAAAGAATTTCTCAGACAAGTAAAAACTAAAAGAATACAGCAATACCAAATCTATCTTAAAAGAAACATTGAAAGGTCTTCCCTAAATAGAAAAGAAGCAAGAATCTATAGGAAAGGGAAAATCACAAAGGGAAAGGCAAATATATAAAAGAATTGTAGATGGTTATATAAGCCAGTACTTTGAGTAAAAAAAATTTTTTTTAATTATGAAAGCAATTATAACTACAATGAACAGCAAAAGGATAAACATCAAGATGTAAAATAGGACATTAAAATCACCAAATTTCAGAGAGGGGAATAAGAAAATGTAGATCTTTTAGAATATGTTTAAGCCAATATGACTACCAGTCTAAAGCAAGTAGATACAATATAGGTTAACATACTTCAAAACTAGGGTAACCACAAATCAAAAACATATAATAGGTCCACAGAAACCAAAACCAAAATAACTCAAGCATAATACAAAAGAAAACCATCAAACCACAAAAGAAAAAAACAAAAGAAGAAAGGAATACATTAATTTTTTAAAGTAACTGTGCTGAACAGTGATTTTAACATTTCAAATTTTGATATATTCTGTCAATTTACCTTCCCCAAGTGCCTTATCCACTTATATTTCCATCAAAAACGTAAAAGAATGTATGTTTCTCCACATGTTTGCGAACTTTGTACATAGTTAATCTTTTAAAATTGTGCCCATCTACTGGATAAAAGTGATATGACTTTGTTGGTTAACTTTTCATTTTCCTGATTACAAATGATATTAAACATAGATATGACATATTTCTACTTTAGTAGTTTTTAAATTTTGCTATTTCCATCTATGCTTCCAGAAATCATTTTATAGAGCATTTGTTCTTGAGGGAGATGCATATCAGATTTTTTTTTAATTTACCCTACTCACTTTAGAAAATCAATTTTAGAGATTTGTTCTTACTTTAAATCTCCATGGAGAAATCTCTCCTTTCTGTATCCCTTGTTAGATGTTTTCCCTTGTATTGCTTATCCTTGGGTAAGGAGGGATTTATATAGTCCTAGCTACACTGCTATATTTTGCTTCTGGAATCTTACTCCCCGATCTAAACTGAGAAGTGTGTTTCCAGTACTGATTATTTAGGCATATGACATAATTCTTCTTCCAGATAGTTGCTTCCCTGGCTCTCCGAGAGATGGAATGTATAAAATAAAATAGCCTGGATGCACTGTAGTCAGAGATCTTTCTATCTTTTCTTTGTTTCCAATGCTTTACTTGTTGGAATTGTGGCTCCCAGGATAAAATCCACAATGGGAAATATTTCTTTCTCTAGTTCTTTTTTGAATTAACAACAATAAAAAGATTCTTATCAATTCCTCTTTCTAACAAACTTATGTCCCAAAGGAAGATCACATTTTGTTAATTCTCTGCAGGATCTCTCTGGATACTGTATTCCTCCTAAAATACAGCTTTTATGCTCTTAAAATAATTTAACAAGGTTATAACTAAGGTAGATGTCACTTTGTTGATGAACTTTCTACACGTAAGCATATTTTCATATATATGTGTGCATATATATAGGCACACAATATGAATATATTTTCAACACATATGTAGAGGCAAGTATGAATACTGTGAAAGAAATGAGAAGAGGATCCTCAAAGCACAATTCAGCCTCTCCTTTATTATAATCAATAATTCTTTCCTATCCCCTAATTTTTATGGTTGATTCATCCAAATAAAAGCCCTGTAAATCAACTGGAATCAGCATTACCAGAAAGCAATTTATCAAATAAAATTTACTCCTTTAGCTTGTAGCTTGAAGAGACCTTATTTTTCAAACTCTATTCTAAATATCCTATCAGAATATTCTGCTTGACAGGTGTTCAGAAAAATTAAAAATTTTTTCCATATCCTTATATTTCCTGTAATATTTGAATGGTAATGAAGTACTGTCATTACAGAAACCCACCTAGTTATCTTATTCCTTAATCCACATCTTCATAATAAGCAATGAAAAATTGAGACCAGCCAAGATGAGTACATAACATATTTATATTAGTTAGCCAGATCAGTGGTTTAAAACAATAGAAGCTTCAGAAAATATTTTTCCAAATGAAATGTGATATAAAATCCCAGTATGTAATAGAGACAAAAGAAGAAATTCTCTCTTTTAATTTGAGATGGGGGAGGGTCAAGCATTGGCTATGCTAAACTTACTTGACAACCTTTCCTTCCATCCTCACTCAAAACCATTGAAATCTTCCAATTTAGATAATTTTACTTCTTTTGAATTATTTTTAACATCATCATCTCCATTTTAGATTTTTAACATTAATCCCTGTTATAAGTCTCTTCTCATTTCATCCACCTTGTAAAGTCTCACAGACTAACCTTCACAGAGGACAGATGTTGACCCCTTCTCCTAACCAAACAGTCACTGTATAAAATAGAACACAAAATTCTCAATGTCTCATGAAAATTTTTCAAAAAGTAAATTCTCAAATTCTTAGCTGTTGACTATCTGTTCACTGAAAATGTCTCCACGTATTACAATATCCATGTTTTTTGCTCTTGCTGTATATTCTGATTGGATGCCATTCTCTCTGATGTACCTCACATGATGCTTTTAAGTGTGTCTTTTAAGGCATATCTTAAATGGTATGGACTCCTTAAAATCTTTCCTTATTTCTTTCTTTTCCAAACTGAACATATTCTTTCCTTTAAACTCCATCTAGTAGATGCCCACTGTCTTCCCTATTCATGCTTTCTTCTATTTAGAACTCAAATTTATCATGGCTCCTCCTCTGACTTTACACACCTTTACAATATAGATGCCCAGACCTGGTCAATAAAGGCATGATATAACCTTGACTACAATAACTACCTCTTGGATGGGTATATAAACATATCTGTCTTAATAAGACTAAATTTGAGAATAAAGCATTGGGAAGAGAGATTCTGTCTTTCTCCTTTTATTTCTGAGAGGATGGAATATTAGTTTAGTCCTTCTAGTAGCCATATTTTCATCTTGAAGGAGAGAGCCAAAGATGGTGCAAAGGGAGCCAGCACAGAAGAAAGTAGATCCAAAGGATGGATAATGTGAGAACAAGTATTGAACATATCATTCAGGCTTTAGTCATCCCTAAAGTCCATAATATCTCTAAATTTTCAGGTTTGTGCATCATTAAAATTTGTATGTTGCTTACTCCATTTTGGTTGGTTTTCTATCACTAGTAAATGATATATGTCTTAATGATTTTCTCATTTTTTAGTTTTTATTTTGTGTTTATTTTCAGGGACCCTACTCTAATTCTAAATGTGCATTATGGTGAAATTTGCATACATTTCTGTTTTCATTGCCTCATGAGGTACCCTTCTACCTTAGCCACCTTCCATCTACACTTATTTTTTAAAACTTCCTATAGGACATTATTTGGATTATTCCATATCAAATCTTGCAAATAACCTAAAACATAGGTTATGTTTTAACTGATGCCTGAATTCTAAAAATTGCAGCTAATTCATATATTTCTTAGCATGTGGGGACAGACTAAAACAACCACCATATTTTTGAGTAAAGTGTTTCAATTAAAATAAAAGATATATTGATGTCAGAGGTCCCATTTTTCTAGTAATTTTTCATACAAAGAAGAAAAATGTTCTATTTCTGTTACCATAAACATTTTTTTCCTAGAATTTAAAAAAACATATCAGCAAAGTGGTATTAAATAGATTCCATTACAAAACTATGACCTAGTGGAAACTTCTCCCTATCATTCTGAAGTTTTTCTGAACATTCACTTATGGTGAATAGCAGTGGTGTTTGGTGCCTGCATCTTGAAGGAAAGTAAAATTTAAGGCCACAGTTTCTTGGCGCTTCTGTCCTGTGGAATTGATATTTATTTCAGAATAATCATAGATTAAATAAACAAGGAATCAAAATAATTGTGTAAAAAATAGCCAACCTTCTCTGCTGGTGAAATCATAGAAAAAAAAAAAAACATTTGGCAGTTAGATGTGTAACAAAAGAATTAACCAAACATTGCCTTCTTTCTCTAGTGTCTAGAACATCAAAAGCAATTAAGAGAGAATAATTTCATAGACTGACTCTTCAAAAAAGGGAAAATTCTTATTTTATAATAAAAGGTTAATGAGGCCCTGGTATTCCATTTGTGAACAATTAAACAGTTTGGGCCATTGAGAAATTAGCTCCCTGTAGTTTGCATCAGTATAATAATTCTACTAGCTATAATAAAAAAAAAAATACACATGTCTAAAAGCATGTGATCTGTATTGGTAAAAAAAAGAATGCAATTTCTTCATACCCTTGAAAGCTTTTGAAGAAAAAAATAAGGATGTCATTTTTAATTTTTCTATTATGATATTTGAAGTGGACACCATTCAAATGTATAAAATAGAACCATGGAATGAAAGCAAAACAAAATGGTAAACAAAAGAAAGAACTGGCATTTTACTTCTCCCTAGCTCTTGCTTTTTGTTAATTCCACATTTCACAAGGCATGTGGTTTTCCTTCATAGTCAGAGTGGGACTATCAAGAAATTATCCAACCAGAACGTGGCTATGAACGTAACAGGAGGAAATTCTCTACCTTGTAAACCATAGGGAAATAATGTTTTATAAAACTATGCTAAGAATTCAGCAGAGAAAGCCTTTATGCTTATAATATAGTTATAATATGTTTAAGTTTTACAATAGCTAAAATACTACCTTTATGCTATACCTGTATTATAAGTTCTTGAAATCTTACATTAAAATTCTATAATGAAGAACTTACTAGATATTCAAGTTATTTTCATTCTTTAAATTAATTGGGATGGAATCACTTATAAAGCTAGAATTTCAGTTTTACCTTTTGCTTACTGTAATCAGTTGGAGCTAACAATCAACAAGATAGCAATTTAAAAAAAACTGGCAAATAAGATTTCCCAATATTATAGATTGATAAATTAGTTAAGAAATTTGTCATTTTTTTCCTTGCAATTTTCATAAAATGTTAGTGGAATGAAGAAGGGGAATAGCAGTGTTGTTCTCTGCTCATTAGTTCTGAGGATCTGAGGAAGTAGGTCTTTAAGGGTTTCAATTAGGAGTAATTTACAGCAGAGAATATTATACCAGCCAACAGCTTAATTCAAATATGCTTGGAGAGCACTGACATTGACCCAAAGGCCATTTCATACTTCACCTTCTGCAAAATTATGACAATAAGAATGTTTATTTCCCAAGGCCAAGATTCCAGAGTCCAAAGCTATAAAAAAAATACTTGTAACAAGTAATAACCACTTGGTAAATTGATTTTAATTTATAACACTTCACAAGACACGCGAGAATCTATCACTTTCTGTAAAGGGACTCTCCATCTTAGAAGTGGGTCTTCTTGGGAATTACATGAGTACTTTGATTTACCTAAAGCAGATCCCAGTACATTAGAACTTTCTTAGGCACATTCAGGAATTTTAATCACCATTTGTTTTGGAGCTCCTCATTTTTAAGTAATGAAACTAATGTGTTCTATCAGTGACAAAACAAAAGAGCCACTTTAAAATCCAGCAGAGAAGCCGTTAGAATTTACAATATGAATGTGCAATACATAAAATCACACCTTGTAAGTCTGGATAAGTGATATTTTACTCATAATCATGTGCATTCCCCTACATACACATAATTATGTATAAATATGTACTATGCATATTTAATGTGTATGTAGATAATATTCAATATATTTATGAATTAATGTGTATGTCTTTGAGGTAAGGATGGTGAGCCATTACGTAAGATTAGAATTAATTTACTTTTTGTTGTATTTTGATTTCCCTTTTAAACATGTTATTTTTACTTAATATGTGACATATATGTAGAAGATTCTCTAACTTATAGAAATGATACATGGTTATTTTTTAAAGATTGATGTGTGAAAATAGTTTCCGAAATTTTCTCCAACATTTTTGATAATGAACTCAAGTTCCAAATTTACCAATTCTTGAGTATAAGAATATTTTGTTATAAGCAAAAGCATATTTTTTTAAATTTTCTTTCAGAGCAAAAAATTCTCACTTCTTTTTTTCTTTTCTCTTCTCTTTTTGTGGGAAGATTGTTATAAAATTAAAATTTCAAAAAAAATCTGATGCATACTTATCACCTGAGTTACAAGAAGTATAAATCTATAAAGATGGTGGCATCCTTTGAAAGCAGCAAAAATTAGATATGATAATCATTCTAAAAGAATGACAAACATATCTTCTGGTGAGGAGGTGGAGCAATAGGAACTCTCACTCATTACTGGTACGAATGTCAAATGGCACAGCAACTTTGGAAGACAGTTTGAAGTTTTCTTACAAAACTAAACATACTCTTGACATATGATTCAGCAAGTGCACCCCTTGATATTTACTCAGAGGAGTTGAAAACTTATGTCTACACAAAATCCTGCATAAAGATGTTTAGAGCAGCTTTATTCATAATTGCCAACACCTGGAAGCAATCAAGATGTCCTTTGGTGGGTGAATGGATAAATAAACTGTAGCACAACCAAAGGACTGTTACTCAGCACTAAAAAGAAAAGAGCTACCAAGCCACGAAGAGGCATCAAAGAACCTTAAATTCATATAACTAAGTAGAAGAAGCCAATATAAAAAGGCTACACACTGTATGATTCCAACTATCTGACATTCTGGAAAAGGCAAAATTATGGAAACAATCAAAAGATCAGTGGTTGCCAGTGTTTTGGGGAGAGATGAATAGGCAGAGCACAGAACATCTTAAGGGCACTGGAAATACTCTGTGTGGTATTATAATGATGAATATATATTATTATGCATTTGTTGAAATCCATAGAATATACACCACCAAAAATAAACATGGACTTTGGATGATTATGATGTGTCAAATGAGATTCATCCTGGGTAAAAAAATGCACCATTCTGGTGAGTGATGTTGATAACATGGGAGGCTTGGCATGTTTGGGAGCAGGAAGGATATGAGAAATCTCTGTACCTTTCAATTTTGTTATAAGCCTAAAACTGCTCTAAAAAAATGAAAGCTTTAGAAAAAAGTATCCTTAACACAATCTTTCTTCAATTTAAGAATAGTTTATGGAAGGTGTGAAAGTAAAAAATGTCTGAAACTTTTATTGTAAACCAAGGAAATTATCAGTAAACGAAGGAGAGTCCATCAAATCCAAGAATATTTTGAATACTTAATTTTCTTCTACCAAAGCCCTCTACAGATCTCAGAAAGTCATGAACTGTGTATGAACAACTTTAAGGATGGATATGGCAAACTTACTCCCTGACTGATCATTCAATTCTAGTTTGGATACTGCCAATGTAAACGTATTTTTCTATTAAACCAAAATTAGTCTGGTAACCTTTTCTGTTCAATGTTTTTGATTCCACTTTTTATAGACATATTATTTTGTTTCAAGTCCCTGCATAGGCGGTTCACCTTGTCATGTACCCAAGGTTGTGCATCCTCCTCTAAAAATGTGGTACACAACTCTGGCTCTGGAAATGCCCAGAGCTGATGAGAAAAAAAAGTCACTCTCTGTGTCCTCATTTTTTAATTTCTACTAATACAGTATAAAATATACACTTTTAAAATTTTGTGGCCATTTTACATTTGTTTTGTATTTATCTAAACAAAATTTTTATGAAAAGAAAATGCTCTTTTATTTTTAAATTATTGAACAATGAATTAAAATAAAATATATTTTGAGGTTAGAATTTAGATTTATTAAATTACTGGGAGTATATAATGAGAGCCAATTACATGTTTTTAATTTTTCTTATACCTTTTTAAATGTTTTAAATTATTATTCCTATGAAATAAGAATTTTACCAGGCTAATTCATTAAATGAAGAAACTCTGACACATCGTGATGGAAATGGTATAAGTACAAAATAAAAAGGTTAATATGATAATTTATCATAAATCATTATCAAATTTTAGCATCATATTTAAATATTATATTGTTTTAATTAAGCTTAGTACAAATTTGTTGTTTATAATAATTGAGAAATTAGTTTGATAAAAATAGCAATATTTAACTATGTAGTAAATACAGCCCATTATTATTATTATCATGAATGAATTCCTAAGTGGAAAGTAGGTAAGGTTGTTTATCAATGCATAAAATTATTGTATTCAAATAGGCCTAAGAGGGAAAAAGGAAATCTAGACATAGAATGGCCAGAAATGAAAGGGTATTTGAAGTATCACAGAAGACCTGAAACAGAAACAGTGAAAGTCCCAGAACATTCTGCCTGTAAGAGGAACTTCTGTCTAAAATAACATATGTGTTTGAAGTTTGAGAAAATTCTAATAAAACATACTATCAAGTCACAAATTAATGTGTATATAGAAGACTATTTTAAAGGTGTATCTTCTTTAATTCTTGTTTAAAATTTCCTTAAATTTTTAACTATAAAAACAAATATATCTTTCTTTAAAGTCCCAAATATATAGCTAATTTTCAATCTATAGAGCCTAACAGAAAAAAAAAAAAAAACAGTATCTAGGCCAATAGAATTTTCTGTCCAATCACTGTCCAATCTAATTATCTATTATGCATAGGTTAGAATGGTTAAAATTAAGACTGTGACCTCCAAATGTTGAAAAGGATTTAGCACACCTTAACTCTCATATATTGTTGGTAGGAATATAAAATGGTAAACCAATTTAAAAATCAATCTGACACTTTGTCATGAAGTTAAACATACATATACACTATGATCAAGCATTTCTACTTCTAGATATTCACCCAAGAGAAATGAAAATGTGTGTCCACAAAAAGACAAATTTAAGAATGTTCAGAACTACTTTATTTTCAAGAGCTATATTACTTTTTTAAAAGAGACATTATTGCTTTCGCAAAAACCTACTGCTTATCAGTTTACTAAGAGGAATAATCAAAGTTTATATCGTCATTGTTTTATTGCCCATGAGATTTTAATGATCTCTTCTTCTCATAATAGTATGTCTAATGAAATGAAAGTTCCTTCCCACTAATTATATAAAGAAATAAAGAATCTGTGTATAACTAACTGACATTTACTTCTGTCTTGTTTCACGATGACTGTCTCCCTGGAAATTTGTAGCTGTACTTATGCCTAAAGTTCATTAACGTTAATGCAAAATTTGAAAAGAATAAACCCAGGAGTAAAAAAAAACATCAGGAAACATAAACCAAACTAATAAAATTTTAAGATTCATATCAGTTAGTATACTTTTACACTCTTTATTTATCAATAAAGACTAATTCTCTAGAAGTAAGTTATATTTGTATAAGTCTTTTGGGCAACAACATTTAATGTTCAAAAGAGAATTATGTTTTTTTATTTTAATTTTCATTTGAGTAGTTTGAATTAAATCATGATAAATATTCATCCATGACTCAAATTCTATCTGACTCTCATTATGACACTAGTATTGAATAAACTATTCCTGCTCTCCTGGAGAGAAGTCATAATTGTATACTGCTGACCATTTGCATTTATATTCCAAGATATCAGTAAAATTTCAGATGCTGCCTTACTAGATTTGATGACATGTTTGGGTCTGAGCTGCACCAGGAAACAACAATCCTTTAAACTATCTGGGTTTGGAACTGTTTGAGAGGTGGACAAAAAAGTCACTTGACTGGAGATAAAGATGTTTACTACATGATTAACACAGCTATTAAAGAATGCATCTAAACTGGGAAGCCAAAAACTGGTCTTTACAGTTTAAGGCACATTACCTATTATCAAAGCATTCTCTGAATGATTTCCTTTTGCTTCTTGCATGCAGCTATTCTAGAGGCACTATAACTGCCAAATCACTGTTTAATCCAGTCAGATATTTTTATAATTCAGAGGTGAATTTCAACCACTGTTTGAGTTGGTATATTTCTATTTCACCCTTATTTGTATAGTCCTACCAAAACTACAGGCTATGGTGCTTATAGCAAGGAGACAAAAATGATCAAATCTGTGGTATAAAAGGATAAGCCTTGTGACTTACATGGAAAATGGATTACATTAGAAATAAATTGGAGTCGGGATACCAGTGAGCAAGTTATTGCAAAGGATGATGAGTTTGAATTAGAGCAGTTGAAATAGAGCTAAGATGATAGGGGCTTGTTTTTAGATGTCTTAAAAATAGAACCAACTGATGATTGAATAAGAGATGAGGTTTTATGTTAGTCCTTACCTTGTGGACATGAAATGATTCTGAACTTAAAAAATTTAGATGGTGATGCAGTTTTCCAAGCCAAGAAAATAAGTAGGAAAATAGTATTTTTCAGGGAATATAACATATTGGATTTTAAGCTTCTTGACTAGAAAATTAATAGACCCTTCCAAAAAGTGGAGAAACCGAGGGTAGGAAGACAAGTTAACAAGGTATTACAATAGCCCTGGATCCAATTTTCTAATGACCAATTTCAAGTTGAAATTCAATATAACGCCATAAATGCTTATTAAGCACCTTTGTGCAAACTATTGTCCTAAGTACTATGAGATATAATACATGTTTTCACAATATTCTAAAAGTAGTAGATAGGTTTGGGGATATATTTAAATTAAACAATCACAATAAAATCAAGTTTTCTGATTCCTAATTTAGTGATCTTACCACTACACCATGAGATATGTGATTGGAAATTGTTGGGTTAGATATCATAGCCACTATAAAAGTAAAATTAACATGTTTAATCACTGAGAAGTTATGGGGAAGACGTTAGGGCCAATTTGAGAGCATTAGTAATAGTAATTATTAAGGTAATATGAATACAGGAATATGATATCAATGCAATAGACCAGTAGAGAAAAAAAGAGGTAGTATATCCTATTATGAACCAGCAAATTTTGAAGGTCCCAATAAATCTCTACACAGACATTATTCACAGCAAAAGGGAGATTTATACCTAGAGCTCAGGAAACCATGACTACCTTATAGAAGCTATGGTTCAACAGACTGTTTAATGCTTACTAACCTTGTTTTGGATGCTATAAATATTTATAAGGCTTATTTTGCATCTTTTGGCAAACATATCACACTGTTCCATATCAGGAAAATAAAACCACTGGGTATCTTACAAATAAATAGCTGATAAGTTAATTCTTAAATTATCTGTGCATGTAAACCTCAGGTTTCTGAACCTGAATTAAGGGCATGCAACATCTCTACACTAAATTTTAAATTGTTATTTTTTCACCAGTGTGTCTCTTATTTTCAAAGATATTGAATGAAACATTATGCCTCTAAATGATTGATCAACCCTGCAACCATGAAGTTAACTAACTCCTAAAATATGTCAAAATTCTCAGCCTCATTTTTTGAAAAAAATTAAGTTTTCAAAGATGAGACTGAATATAACAGAAGATTTTAAAAATAGATACTGAAACACTAGATATAGGAAACAAAAACTATCACTAGGTGTGAAGAGATAAATTTCCATCACATATTTGGAAACAATACCACATTTCTAGTGGGAGGAATGCCCTGATGTGCTAATTGCTCTGCATTTATCCCAATCCCCATATGCTCAGAAAACACCAAAGAATGATGAAAGAGTGTCTTTTGGATATTTTGTAACTTCATCAATTCTCTGGAGTGTCTGGCTGGTGCATTATATCAATCAATTATTAGTGTGCTTACTGCCTACACAGACACACACTGGCATTTCAGTTTTTAACTAGTATTCCTCATCTGCCACTGACTAGGATGAAATGTTTCCTGAGCTCATGAGTCACTATAAAGATATTTTCTAATGCTACTTCTTAAAGTCATCTCAATGTTGCACCACTTTATTCTAAAGTGACCTGATCACAACCATTGACATGGGAGAATTAAATGTAAAATAGCCATTTAATTTCTAGGATTGGAAACTGTAAGTATCAGTAGGGTAGTTTTCTGTGCTCCAACTGATATCTTAGACAAGCCACTCTGTCAGTGAAGCAGTTAGTGGCTAGATTCACACTTACCTCTTTGGTATGTATTTGTACAAACGCAGTCTTTCCATACACTGGGAAATAATGTTAGTATAGATTTATTTCTATCTTCTACCAGTTCTGACTATTAGTATCACTGCATGATTCTAGCTTTGCCTCTAGGGTCATTTTTAGAGAGTCCAGTTGCTATGCTGATATAAATATAGTTAAAGAAAATTGTCTCCTGGGAAAACAAAGAGAATTATTCTCCAGAGGTTAGCATCAAGTATGGTGGTAGAAGATGATGGAGAAATAAGAGGGAGATAAATTATCTCTCTATCTATGTACAACTCATTTAGCAATTTGAATTAGTAAATGAAACGGAGTGCTATCTGGCATGGTGAATACCCATCATTGGGTATTTTCAAATATAAGTTGAATCATACCCTATTTCACTCACTATTTTATCTCCATCACCTTGCACATTGCCTATCACTAAGTAAAGGTCCAAAAATATTTTTAAATCAAAGAATAGGCGACTAACAAAACGAGTGACTAACAATGAATGAACAAATTTATAGAAAGGGTTCCTACAAGGAGAAGACAATAGCAAGAGGCAAGCTTCTATAGCTTCATATAGTTGTGAGGTGTACAAGTCAATATATGGGTTTTGGAGACCCATGTGTAAAACTGGGAACTAGGAATGTGGGTTCCAAAGCAATGATGCTTATGCTGAGAACTTCATCAAGTTAGTCCTACACTGAGTTTAAAAATGAGAAATGTGGTAAGAGAAATAGAGATGCATGACAAGTATAGAAATGCAATTGTCATAAAGGTGACAAAAATTAGATAACTTGCCCCAGAGACTAACATTACTTTTATATTCTTTGTCAGCAGCTAGATATCCAAGGCCATGCTTAGAAATAAAGCTTAAAGCATTACTGAAACAATGGTAGTGAAGCCAGTAGGGAGTTTTCCCCTACATAAAGATTACTCTGTAGGGTATGGCTGAATAGTGCTTTTTCCCCTCATACAGAAAATTAATTCTAACTTGGAACTAAAGTTTGAAGTAAGACTGAACATGAAAAATCATCAGATTCTTGTTCCAGACCTTCATCTGTCAGAGAGAAGGACTTCACCTTGGGACATGAACAAGAAGGAACCTTACCAGTGCCTGAAATGAACATTATATAAACTGTCACTTCCAAATCACAGGTGTAGATAGACCTGAAAAATAACTGTGTGAGAAATCAACTTGCAACAACCAGTGTCA
Organism: Camelus ferus; assembly: GCF_009834535.1. Classification (NCBI taxonomy): domain Eukaryota; kingdom Metazoa; phylum Chordata; class Mammalia; order Artiodactyla; family Camelidae; genus Camelus; species Camelus ferus. The sequence continues at coordinate 31,349,345 of NC_045732.1, forward strand.
CTTAGATAATCAGTCTAACACTCAAATGCTTCCTGTCTAAATAGACCTAGCAGCAAATCTGTTCATAACATCACTAAGAGACTTGATAAAGAACATTCACACCACAAGTAAAATGAGACTCTTTTTTCAAACTATAATGAAATAAAAATATATGTCACATATTTGGTAAACATAGATATTTCCAATGTCTTTTTCCTCTACAAAATCAGAGCTAGTTGCTAGCATTCTAAGAATGCTTTATTGTATTTAAAATTACCTTCCATAACCAAACTAACCTCTAGTTCTCTGGTTATCAAAATTTCTAGAATCTCTAGTACTTTGGTTTATGTTTTCCAGAATTAAATATAGTGATTTTTCACACTATGATCTTCTACTGATAAACATGTTATATTATTTAATGTTTGCAATAAGCCTATGATGCCATTACTCCAAATTTATGTATGTAGAAACAGGACGAGGGTGACTGCTTAAGATCAAATTGATAAATGGCAAGAACTTCCACTTCTGATGAAGAAAGATTAACAAAGACCAGTTTAATTTTGCTGCTGGAAGCATACACAAAATGGGCAAAATACATGAGTCAACAATTTTCAAGACACTGTTCATTAGTCAAGGAAGGACAATGATCCCATTGAGATTGGAATCAAACACAGTGAGCCCTATGATTGCCCCAGATTATTGCCCAGAGATACTTGTCTGGACACAGTGTAGAGGCAGAATACAGGCATAGCTCAGTAGACTCCCTAATATAAGCAGATAGAGATGAGAGTATGGGGAGAACAAGGCAGCAAGAATAACAACAGAGAACACATTCTTAACAAAAACAGTTCAGTCTAGTCAGTAAATTAGAAGTAACTAAAACTCACCAAAAAACCAGCAACAATAAACACTGTCAGGGAGAGAATCTGATCTCCAGGATTACCGTGTGATAATATTAAAATTTTCAACATTTAACAACAACAAAAAAAATACAAGAGATGCAAAGAAACAAGAAAATCTAGATTAAACACAGAGAAATACATAAATTAATTGTAATTGTCCCTGAGGAAAATTTGACTTACTATACAAAAAGTTTGAATCAACTGTCTTACATACACTTAAAGAGACAAAGGAAACCATGAAAAAAGTAAATAGAATAAATGAGGATAAAAATATCTCAACGAAAAGAGAATATCAATAAAGAGAAATTATGAAAATAAGGGAACCAAGTAGAAATTCTGAAGCTGCAAGTACAAAAACTAAAATGAAACCTTTACTAGAGGTCTTTAACAGCAGACTGAGCAGACAAAGGATGAGCAAACCTAAATATAGGTCAATTAGAAATATCCAGTCTGAGAAACAGGATAGTGGGAGTCACAGAAAGAGAGGAGAGAGAAAAAGGGGCAGCAAGAATTTCTGAAGAAATAATGGCCAAAAATTTCTCAAATTGGATAAAGACATACACATCTAAGAAGCTCAATGATCTCTAAGCACAAAAAACACCAAGAAATTCATGCTGAAACATTATACACATTATAATTAAACTACTGAAAGCCAAAGACAAAAAGAGGGACCCTTGAAAGCAGCAAAACAGAAGTGATTTGTCACATACAAGGCAACCTCACTCAGATTAATAGCTGATTTCCCATCAGAAACCACGGAGGCAAGAAGGCAGTGGGAAGGTATATTCAAGGCACTGAAGGAAAGAAATCTGTCAACCAATAATTCTATTCCTGACAAAACTACTTTTAAAAATGAAAGAATTAAGACATTTCCATAGTTTTAAAAATAATGGAGCTCAGCACTAGTAAGTCTGCCCTACAAGAAATGCTAAAGGATGCCTTTCAGGTTGAAATGAAAGGACACTAAACAGTAACTTGAATCCAGACAAAGAAAAAGTAACACTGATAAAGAAAAGTACATAGGTAAATAAAAAACCCAGTATTGTTTTATTTTTGATTAGGAACGCCTCATTTTTCCTCTTTTATTTAAAATACAAATTCTTAAAAAATAATTACAAATGTATGTTAATCAGTATGGAATGTATAAATATGTAACATGTGATAATAACAACAGAGAGGCAGGAAAAGAACTGTATAGGAGAAGAGTTTTGAATACTATTGAACGTAATTTGGTATTAAATAAAATTAGATTGTTATATGTTTAAGATGTTAATTGTAATCTCCAAGTGACCAGTAAGAAAAAAATACACAGAAGAAAAAAGATATGAGAAGGCAATATGAATGTAACGTCAGGAAAAATATCAATAAACACAAAAGGTAGTAATAGAAGAACTGAGGGAACAAATATATATGTGTGTGTGTGTGTGTGTGCACATGTGTGTATATATGTATGTGTGTATATATATATACATATATGATAAAGAAAACAAACAGAAAAGGGTAGAATTAAATAATTTCCAATCCTTAAAAGTAAATGAATTAAACTCTCAAGTTAAAAGGCATATATAAGCAGAATGGATAAAATACATGATCTAACTATATACTGTCCACAAGAGATTCACATTGATGGATGAATGGATACAGAAAATGTAATACAAACACACATAAACACACACAGTGGAATATTATTCAGTCATAAAAAGAAGAAAATCCTGTCTTTTGCAACAACATGGATTGATCTTGAGGGCATTATGCTAAGAGAAGTAAATCAAACAGAGAAAGAAAAATACTGTATATCCTTACTTATATGCAGTATTTCAAAAAGTTGAAGTCACAGAAATAGAGAATAGAATTGTGGTTACCAGGGGCTGGTGGGTGGGACAGATGGGAAGATGTTGTTGAAAATGTATTAACTTCCACCTGTAAGATGAATAAGCTATGGGCATCTAATTAATGTACAGCATGGAGACTGTAATTTAACAATACTGTATTATATTCATGAAAGTTGTTAAGAGAGCAGATCTTAAATATCATCATTACACACGCAAAAATGGTCATTATGTTGGGGGAGGGAGATGTTAACTAATCTTATTGTGGTAATCCGTTTGTAATATATATGTGTCTCAAATCATCATACTGCATACTTTAAACTTACATGTTATAAAACAATAGTATCTCAGTAAACCTAGGGGGAAAAGAATAGAAATTAATAAAATAGAATTGAGAGTCCCCAAATTAATCATATCCAAGGTCAACTGATTTATGGCAAAGGTGTCAAAAACATTCAATGGAGAAAAATACTCCTTTCAACAATGTTGCTGGGACAACTAAACAACCACATGCAAAAGTATGAATGAAGTGAGGTCCCCTATCTCACATCGTATTAAAAAACTGATTCAAATGGAAGAAGACTTAAATGTAATTAAAAATATGTACAGAAGAACAAAGATAGAAATATCATGATCTCTGACTTCAAATTAAACTAGAGGCTATGGTAATCAAAACAGTATGGTGCTGGTACAAAAACAGACACATTAATCAATGGAACAGAGTAGAGAGCCCAGAAATAAACCCATTAAACTATAACAAATTTGTCAAAAATATGTAAGAGGGGGAAAAATCTGAAAAATAATAATTTACTAAAACATAAGTGGTGCTGGGAAAACTGGATCATTTTCTTATACGATATACAAAAATAAACTCAAAATGGATTAAATACTTAAATGTAAGACTAAAATCATAAAAATCCTAGGAGAAAACATATGTAGTATGTTCTTTGCCATCAGTCTTAGCAATAGTTTTTTGAATCTGTCTCTTCATGCAAGGGCAATAAAAGCAAGGCAAACAAATGGGACTATGTAAAATTAAAAATCTTTTGCACAGAAAAGGAAACTAGCAGGAAAATGAAAAGGTAACCTACTGAATGAGAGAAGATATTTGCAAATAATATATTCAATCTAAATTATATAAAGGAATCATACAACTCAGTATCAAAAAAAAAAAAAACAATCCTATTAAGAAATGGGCAGGACTTACATAGACATTTCTCCAAAGAAGACATACAGTGACCAATAGACACATGAAAAGATGTGTCTATTGGCCAGATTCAGTCTACAATCTATAAGGAAGAAAGGCAATAATGCAGTTCATCCACTAAAACAGTAAAATTACATGTGATTCAACTCAGGAAACTTCTGCCTTTTATTCAAAGAGATCACGTGTTAGTGACAGAACAGTTTGGTTAATACCAGGGGAAGGCAGGAAAGCTAGTACTGCTCTTCATAAGGTTATTCATACACCTCTTCTAATCTTCCATTTCTTACAGCATATACTGAATGTTGCTGACACTGGCATGGCAGAACAAGAAATGCAAAAAAAAATTTATTTTCAGTACACCCTTCACTTCCATTTTACACCACTATACAAAACATTTCCTCTATAGGCCTGAAGGCACAACAATGCTTTGAAATCCTGCCCCCCAAAAAAATTTGTATCAAATTAGAATATCACTTTTTGACAGGGCTCACTAATTTATTCCTGTGCTTTTTTTGTCAGTTTGTTTGGCTTACTTATTCTGTTAGACTTCAGTTTACTTTCAAAATTAATAAGGCACAGGGATTAGAAATATGCTTAAATATCTTCGCTTAACTGTCATTCTGGAAAGATTAATACCATTTATTGATTCTGTTATTCTAACTCAACACTGACAGCTTTAAGGGTGAGGCAAATGATTGGTTTCCAGAAATCCTTCATTTATTGTCTATGTGTTTGACCATAATTGCTTTTGTTTTCTGCTAATAATAGAGAAGTATATCTACAGTAAATAGCTATTTAGAGGTTTAGTCAATTTTCAGTCTAGGTAATATTTTATATACTAGTTTTGCTATAGTCACCATGAACACTTGTGAAATGAAGAACGTTACTAAAAGAATAAAACAATGCCATTTACACCAATATGGGTAGACCTAGAGTTTATCATATTGAGTGAAGTAAGTCAGAGAAAGACAAATATCGTATGATATCACTTATGTGTGGAACTTTGACAGAACATCGCCTTCTTCAAAAGATAAAATACGCCACCAATCTGGTAGGAGAAAAGGAAAAAAGAAGGAAGAAAAAGGAAAATAGTGTAGGACTGGTCCCGCAGGGAGCGAGCAGCAAAGGAGAAATGGCACTCTTTCGCTGGGTCTCCCCGTCTCCAAAGGAGAAGTCAGGGGGTATGGAAGGGGTACCTCGGAGGCTCAGATCTGTACAGAATAGCCCTTGACCAACAGAGCTAGGTTAAACGGGCACAAAGGGTCCCTGCGATCCCCAGCCCTAGATGCGAACCGGCAGGGGTGGGACAGGACAGGCTGCCCGAGCCGGGCAGAGGACTGGGGCCGGGGTACAGGGGCAACCCCGGGGTAATGCAGTGTACTGTGCACCATGGCTGGAGGGTATACAGAGGAGAATAGCCTGGGTCCTCCATAAAATCCAAAAAAGAAAAAAGCAAAGCAACACTGCTGGTGCGTCCTGGGGGGAGGGGCGCCGCATTACTGGCGTGTTCTCTGGAGAAGAGAGGCGGGGCGCAGCCACAGCCAACATATTCTCCGGTGCATGGCTCCCAGTTAGAGGCAGGTTCAAAACCTGAACACTTATCTAGGGGCTCTGTGACCTCATAGGTGTTTACAGACCCAGGCAGAGGGTAATGTTCTGCCCCAGTGCCTCTGTGAACTCGTGCCTCTAAGACAAATGAACAAGGAGTGGAGTTCTGTCACAGAGCAGGGCGAGGGATGGTGTGACGATTTCTCTGAGCCTGCCTAGGGAGCATAGACCCTATGTAGTGTGGGGCGGGGGGAGGCACTGAACAGGAGAGAGACACCTACCTTGCACTAGTGCAGCGAGGAGACGTGGCATTGGGAGGGGACACAACCCGCCTGCCTACCATGTACTAGCACAGAGCCAGGACAGGGTGTTGGGAGGGGGCAGACTCGTCCACCTACCGTGCCAGGCAATGGGAGCAGCACAGACCAGGGGAGCGAGCAGAGGGCATCTTGAACCAGCGAGCGGAATTAGCGAAGCAGGGCAAGGGCAGGAATGTGACAATCACAGAACAAAAGGAGGCCCCGCTCAATAGCCAGGGCAGCCTCTGGCCACCAGAACACTAGCCACACCCCCAACCAAAGGGATAACAGACAAAAGGCATGGAAGGAAGACTTGGCAACTGTCCATACTTAAGAAGGACCTCTGGATAAAATTATTGAGAGCACACAGTCTTCACAGGAACACATCCACTTTTTTTTCTTTTCACTTTTCTTTTTCTTTTTAATGTCTATTTTATAAAAAATTTTAATCCCTTTTAAATTTTTATTTTAAAATATTGTTTATAAATTTTTTGAAATTTGTTTCAATTTGATTTTTACTTCTTTGTTTTGTTCTTCTGTTATCAAGTATACTGTTTTCAAATCTTTTTTTATTCTTTTAAATTTTTTTGCTTTACTTCTGCATCTGCTTTAGATAAATAAATAAATAAATAAGCCCCTTCAAGACCACAGTAGATAACTGATACTCCATAAGCCATAGTGCCAGAGAAATATAAGTACAATGAAGAAGCGGAGGAACCACTCACAATTAAAAGAACAAGAGAACTCCCCTGAAAGAATGATCAATGAAATAGACATTGATAGTATACTAGATCATGATTTCAAAACAGGAGTGATCAAACTACTGAAGGAACTAAAAGAGATTGTGAATAAAGACAGAGAATATATCAAAAAGGAAATTGAAACTATAAAGAGGAGCCAATTAAAATTGGGAAACTCATTTGCCGAGATAAGAGCTGAGCTAAAGGATGTAAAAAGTAGGCTAGGTAATGCAGAGGAATAAATAAGTGACTTAGAAGACAGGACAACAGAGAGCACCCAATCAGAACAGCTGAGAGAAAAAAAAATAAAAACCATGAAAACAATATAAGGGACCTATGGGATGATATAAAACATGCCACCTATACATAATAGGGGTCCCAGAAGAAGAAGAAAGAGCAAAGGGGAATGAAAAGGTATTTGGAGAAATCATGATTGAAAACTTCCAAAACCTAAAGAAGGAAGCAGATATCCAAGTACAGGAAGCACAGAGGGTCCAAAACAAGAACCCAAACAGACCCACACCAAACATATTATAATCAGGATGGCCAGGGTTAAGGATAAAGAAATGATTCTAAAGGCAGCAAGTGAAAAACAAAGCGTTAGTTACAAGGGAACCCCCATAAGGCTCTCAGCTGATTTCCCTACACAAACACTGCAGGCAAGAAGGGAGTGGCAAGATAAATTCAAAGTCCTGAATGAGAAAAAGATGCAACTTAGGATACTTTATCCAGCAAGGTTATCCTTTAGAATAGGAGAAATAAGGAACTTCAGATACAAGCAAAAACTAAAAGAATTTAGCAACACTAAACCTATGCTAAAAGAAATATTGAAAGGTCTACTCTAAATAGAAAAGAAGCAGGATGCTGCAGAAAGGAGAAAACTATAACTGGAAAGGTGATAACTACAATGAATTACAACAGAATAAACATGAAATTATAAAAGAGGACATCTAAATCATTAAGGGTGGGAGAAGGAGCAAGAACATATAGTTTTCTTTTCTTTCTTTTTTTTTTTTTTTTTTTTAGTTCTCAGTAGGATTGGTTTGAGCTTGTATTACTATTGGTTTAAAACAAACAGATTTAGTAATGGGTTAATACACATACAGAACAGGGTAATCAGAAGCCAAAAGCTTACAACAGAGTCACAAAAACTAAAAAGAAACCAAGATAATACAAAGGAAAATTATCAAACCACAAAAGATATATTGATACAATGGAATACTACTCAGCCATAAAAATGATAAAACAATGCCATCTACAGCAACATGGGTGGCCCTGGAGAATGTCATTCTAAGTGAAATAAGCCAGAAAGAGAAAGAAAAATATGATATGATATCACTCGTATGTGGAATCTAAAAAAAAAAAAAAGACAAATGAACTTATATATAAAACAGAAACAGACTCACAAACATAGAATACAGACTTGTGGTTGCGAGGGGGCAGATGGGTGGGAAGGGATAAACTGGGAGTTCAAAATTTGTAGATACTAACTGGTATATATAAAATAGATAAATAAGTTTATACTGTATAGCACAGGGAAATATATTCAATATCTTGTAGTAGCTTATGGTGAAAAAAATATGAAAATGAATATATGTATATTCATGTATGACTGAAGCATTGTGCTATACACCAGAAATTGACACAACATTGTAGACTATACTTCAGAAAAAAAACTTGTACAAATTCAAGTCCTAGTATAAACTTAACAATATTTGACCCTAAGGATAATATTGATATTTATATATCTTAATTTAAAACAATTTCCACATATGTTTAAAAGTTTAATGTTTGTTAATTTCTCTGAGCAGACTACACTTATTGATAATACTGTTTGAATTAGCTGGGAAATTTTGTACACACCTATAAATTTTATTATAATATCCTGCATCTCATAGTTCATAGCATTTGCTGATTTAAAAATTATATTTGACCTCTCAAAAAGCATTGTTCTTCTATATAGTATAGACAAATCTTACCATTGTAATTTTAAAATGGGTAGCAAATCTTCACATATTAACTACCTTTTCATTTTGAGTCCCATAGAACTAACGTGATGTTTGAAAAATGATATATTACTAATCCTCTAAGATTATTTTGACAAGTAATTATATTTTAGATGTAGTTTAAATAGCCTGTATTTATCTCACTCAGATTCAAGAGCGTATGTCAAAAGTGACACAAATCCTTTTCTTTCCTAAACTGATTTACAGCAATAAGAAATCACAAGTGGACTCAGAAGTTAGAATTTAATGATACATTTTACATTTACACAAATATGGCTTAAAGAAGGAATGTATACCCATTTCTTTAGGGTAAAAAAAATATGGAGACATTAAAAAAATTTTATGCCCCCAAAAGAAGTTATAATGATATTGTTTAAAATTATAATTTCATAATCACAACTATTAATGCAATAAGATTATTTATATAGTAGATTTTCTTTTAAGTAGCTGATCATTTCAATTATTTTGAATGCAAACCTTTAAGCATATAATCAGGGGTTCTTCTCAGCTTTCCTCAAATCTTTACATTTGCCATATTTCATAGTGTCTCTTTGCAGGAAGTTCCCTCTTTGCAGGAAGTGTGTCTATTTTCTGTATATGATATCCATAAGCAAAGAGGTAATATGAAATACATCTGTAAATCATAAATTTACCATCCATTTTAGTATCAATATATTCGTACCAGGTGTAAAAACTTTCAGATAAAGATTTTTGAGTTTTCAATGTAATGACAAAATTCATTGAAAAAAAAAAACCCTCACAATAGGCAGTACTTATTTCTGTTGTTTAAAAATAGCATCACCTTATTTCATGTTTTGAATTAAACAATAAGAAAAAGACCCTCATTAGGAGATACTTTCAAGGAATTTGATGGACAACTAAAAGACAAGATTTTAAGATTATGAGGTAGAGGAAGGAAATGCAGATCACTTGTGTTTGCCAGATGCATAACATACTCAACTAATTTTCCCATTAAGTTTGACTTTTCACAAAGGAAGTTTACACATTTTCAAGAGTTTCCCAAAGTACTGTCAAGAAACCAACTACACTAGACTCATTAGTAGCACGTGTTCAACTCCACTTCCATCGTACTGTGCCAGATTCTGTGAAGGTTAGTGCAGGGAAATCTCCAATTATTATACTCTTCTAGAATTAAATTTATTCACAGAATTCTAAGAACTCTGGATTTTACCCAAGAACAGAATTAGAACACTGAGAAGACTTACTGAGCAGGGTTCTGCCCTCTAGAGAGAGTTTTGAAAAATTTCAGTCAAGTGTTGATTGGCGCGATGATTGAGGTGCACCATTGGCATTGAGCAGCTACGACTAGAGATGCTAGATGCAATGTGCAGGACGATCCTTCACTATGCATAACTGACCTGCATCATGCACAAATTTGGAGTACTGTACTTGCCATTATGGAAGTGAAAAATATATTGATAGACATCTGATCATAGAACATAATTCTGTTTTTCATATAAACAAAATTTTTACAAGAGTTTAATACACCCAATTTGCCTAAAATCACTATTATATTAATTGAAATAAGATTGTACAACCTTCTTTTTTGTTTAGAATTTTATCAGATTGCTTGCTATTTCAGAAAATCGCATCACTCATAGTGATGCTTCTCACACATCTGAGTTGAGAATACAGCACACCTCTCTGCATTCATAACTGTCACATTTATGGTGATTCCCTTTACAGGTGAAAGCAGGCAGCTGCTTCCTTATCTCTTCTAGTGTAATCGGGCCTGAGCATCAACATATTGAAACACATGTCGTTTGCATTTAAGTTACTTTCCTCTTATTTATCATCAGTATTATAGCAAAAGCTTTTTTAAATTATAATTTTGAATTTAAGATAGTGAAGAGAACATTATAAGATGTTTTCGCACAAAAGGTTATATTGATTTGATAAAGCTGAGAAACAGCAAGAAAGAATTGTCCCAAACAGGTCAGAATTTCTTACAAGATGAATTTCACAGTATCCTAAGGAGGAATTTTAATTTCTGACAAAACTCTTGAGCAAACTTTCTTCCGTCGCTAAATGAGATTAAGAACTTCAGGGACTTAAGTTACCCATCTAACTGTCTGACTAGCCTAATTATTTGTTTTTCTTGTATCTAACCCAGTGGTTCTCAATCAGGGGTGATTTTCTCCCCAAGAGAAAGTTGACAATATTTGGAGAAACTTTTGGTTGTCACAACGGGCTGCTACTGGCGTCTTGTGGGTAGAGGCCAGGGTTGCTGCTAACATTTTACAACACACAGGAGGATCCCCCCACAACAAAGAATTATCTGGCCCAAAATGTCAATAGTGCCAAGATTGAAAAGTCCTGCTCTAACCATTCTTTTTTTTCAAAAAATGTTCACCAGAAGGAGAATTTTTGAAATGGTCCACTCTGAGGCCTCTTCACTTAAAGCAGGTTTGAACTAATGTGACAGGAGCTTATTCATACTTTACTTGAAAAGTGTTTTTTTCATACTATTTAAAGTAACTAGCCTTGAGAAAGCTAAAAAAAAAAAAAAGATAAAGGATGCTGCAGGACTTGTACAGTTTCTAGTTATTCTTATGGCCTTTTTTATTTTTTATGTTCAGGAAGAGATGAGGAGCCATTACAAAATATCTGTAGCTAGAACTAAGGCTATAAAGGAGTTAGCAAATGAGAAATTATAATGTCAGGTGAAGAAAAAAATAAGAATTGGGAAGTGATGGAAATAAAGAGAAAGATACAGAAGGTATTGAAGAAGGCAAATTGTTTAAATTTTTTAACCAACTATCTATGAGAAGATTTGAAAATAATGCCAAAATTCCTAGTTTCATATTGGAGATAACAATTCTACGAGGTTAAAAAAGAAGGATTTGGTATCCTCTTTTGATCAAATTTAAATGATGGTTAGTTATCCAAAATAATACATTAAACAAAGCATTTGCCCTCATTTTAAATATCCAGGCTAGTCACTCGTTCCAAGCAAGACCAAATTTCTGTCTACAGGTTGGCTTTTAGTGAGGAGGCCAGCTTCATTCGAGCCTCCCAGAGTGGAGATATAAAGAGAGAAAAATATAGCAGCCCTTTTCTGGGGTTATGAAAATGTTCATATGCTGTTCAACTGTCAAAACAAAGCTGGTAAAGTTTAAAAATAAATAAGAGAACAGCAAATTATAAATTGGGAAATTGCTTAGACATTCTTATCAGAAGAAAATTACCTTCCTAGAACTTCTTTCAGTTTGGCTTACTCAGACATATAAGCATTCTCTGCTAACTGCAAATGCACATACTATAATAGTCAATTCCTGAGTTGCGCACTAAGTTTCTTTTGAATCTTCAATAATTTAATATGGCTATAACAGCATGCAGTTAGCATTTATGTTGACATCTACTGGACCATAATTCCAGTGTCTTTCAATACTGAGAGACATAGTTCAAATAATAAAACTTCCCCTAGTGCCTACACACATACACACAAACCTATCATGTCTTAAATTGTTCACTGATCATTATGAAACATGCATGTTCTTATATCATATTTAAAGTACCATTGAGGCCAAGATGGCGGAGTAGTAGGACACTCGTAGCTCACCCTCTCCCACAGATACACCAAGACTCACATCCACGGACCCACTCAGCCAACCAGAGCACCTGCGGAACTCCAACAGAACACTGTCCTCTTCAGAAGACAAAGACGTCAAACATCTGGTAGGAGAAAGGAAAAAAAGAAAGACGAAAAGGCAAAACAGTGTGGGACCGGTCCCGCGGGGAGGGAGCAGCAAAGGAGGACTGGCGCTTGTTCGCTGGGTCTCCCCTCTCCAACGGAGAGGCCAGCGGGAGGGAGGGGGAGCCTCCCAGGCTCAGATCTCTACAGAACAGCCCTTGACCTAGAGAACTAAGTTAAACAGGCACAGAGGGTCCCTGCGACACCCAGCCCGAGACCCGAGCTGGGAGCTGGGGGCCGGGACAGGCCACCCGAGCCAGGCGGAGGACGGGGGTGGCTGCACTGAGGCAGCCCTGGGGGACTGCAGGGTGCGGCGCAACGTGGATGAGTGGGTGCACAGGGCAGAACAACCTGGCCCTCCATAAAACAGCGTGGCTGATGTGCCCTGGGGGGAAGGATGCATACCTCCATCTCTGAAAACCCAGGGAAGGTTTTTGGCGAGGAGAGGCGGGGCTCAGGCACAGCCGCCTTATCTTCTGGCGCTTGGCACCCAGGTAGGGGCGGGGGCGAAACCTGAATCCGCACGGGGTGGGGGGGCTGCGCAGCCTCAAAGGCCAAACAGCGACTTGTTTGCAGCCAAAGTCAGATAGGGTCCTTCCGTCCTGGTGCCTCGCAAAGTTCGCGCCGCCAGGACAAACAAGGAGCTGAGTTTGGGCACAGAACAGGGGCAGGGCTGTTCCGCGATCTTCCCCGGGGCCCACCTGCGGCGCGTGGACCCGGGCAGAAGCGCGGTGCGCGGTGCGCGGATCAAACAGCGCCAGGAGATGGCGGGTGACCCCCCGCCTTTCCGGCAGGAACGCTGTGCTGGGAGGGGGCGCGATCTGCTTGCCAACAGGCACTGGGAGCAGCACAGACGAGGGTGCCAACGGAAGGCATCTGGAAACAAAGCTGAGTTTGTGAAACAGGGCAAAGACAGAAAGACTTCTCATTAAGAGCACACAGTCTCCAGGAGAACACCCCCTCCCCCCCCCTTTTTTTAATCTGTTTTTACCTGTTGTATTTTCTATTACCTTTTTAATTTTTACTTTTTAAACAATCATATATCCTCCCAGTTTAAATCCCTTTAAAATTGTTCTTTTAAAATAATATTATTATTATTTTAAAAAATCCACATCGTCATTTTTATCTCTCTTGGTTTTGATCTCCAGTTATTGATGATACACAAGTTTCAAATATGTTTTTCCTCTTTTCTCCTATTTTAAAGCTTTTTAAGAGACATCGCAACCCAATTGCTATTCTGCTTCAACTTACTCTTCAATTATTCATTATACACTGTTTTCAAACGTTTTATTCTCCCCTTTTTCAAAATTCTCTCTTTATTGTATTTTTTTATCTGTTCTATTTTCTATTACCTTTTTTAATTTCTACTTTCTAAACAATTGTATATGCTTCCAGTTTTAATTCCTTTTAAATTTTTCTTTCTAAACAATTGTATATGCTTCTAAATTCCTTTTAAATTTTTCTCTTAAAGTAGTTATATTATGATTTTTTAAAAAATCCACCTGATTACATTTTCACTTCTTTTGGGTTTGATCTCCTGTTATTGATTATAAATAGGTTTCAAATATCATTTACTGATCTTTTTTCCTTTTTTAAGGGTTTTTAAAAAGATGTCTCAACTCAAATGCTAGTCTGATTCAAATTGCTCTTGACTATATACTGTTTTCAAACCATTTTTTCCTCCCTCCTCTTAAAATTTTCTCTTTATTTTATCTTTTTTTAATCTGTTCTATTTTCTATTACCTTTTTAATTTCTACTTTCTAAACAATTGTATATACTTCTAGTTTTAATTCCTTTTTAAATTTTTCTTTTAAAGTAGTTATATATTTTTTAAATCCACCTGATTTCATTTTCATTTCTTTTAATTTTGATCTCCTGTTATTCAAAATAAATAGGTTTCAAGTATCATTTTTGGATCTTTTTTCCTTTTTTCCTTAAGGGTTTTTAAAAAAGACATCTCAACTCGAATGCTAGTCTGATTCAAATTGCATTTCTATAATTGATTATACACTGTTTTCAAAGCTTTTTTTCTCCCTTCTTTTAAAATTCTCTTTCTCTCTCTCTCCTTTTTTTATTTTTTAAGTTTTATTCCTACATAGGCATTAGATAGATAAATAAATAAACTCCTTTAAAGACCACAATAGATAACTGATACGCCATAAGCCACAGTGCCAGAGAGATAGGAGCAAGATGAAGAAGCAGAGAAACCATTCCCAATTAAAAGAACAAGAGAAATCCCCTGAAAGAATGATCAATGAAATAGACATCGATAGCCTACTAGATCAAGATTTCAAAATAGGAGTGATCACAGTATGGAAGGAACTAAAAGAGATAGTGTTTAGAGATATAAAATATGTCAAAATGAAATCGAAGCTATAAAGAAGAGCCAAGTAGAATTGGTAAACTCATTGGCCGAGATGAGAATGGATCTAAAGGCTGTGCAAAGCAGACTAGATAATGCAGAGGAACAAATTAGTGACCTAGAAGACAGGACAACAGAAAGCACCCAATCAGAATAACTGCAAGAGAAACAAATAAAAACAAATGAAAGCAACATAAGGGATCGATGGGATAATATAAAGTATGCCAATCTTCGCATAATAGGGGTCCCAGAAGGGGAAGAAAGATCAAAGGGGATCGAAAAGGTTTTTGAAGAAATCATGACTGAAAACTTCCCAAACTTAAAGAAGGAATCAGATATCCAAATACAGGAAGTTCAAAGGGTCCCAAACAGGAAGAACCCAAAAAGACCCACACCAACACATATCATAATAAAGATGGCCAGAGTCAAGGATAAAGACATGATCCTAAAGGCAGCAAGAGAAAAGCAAAGAGTGAGTTACAAGGGAACCCCCATAATGCTCTTGGCTGATTTCTCTACACAAACACTAAAGGCCAGAAGGGAGTGGCAAGATAAATTCAAAGTCCTGAATGAAAAAAAGATGCAGCCTAGGATACTTTACCCAGCAAGGCTATCCTTTAGGATAGAAGGAGAGATAAAGAATTTCACACACAAGCAAAAACTTAAAGAGTTTAGCAACACTAAACCCATGCTAAAAGAAATACTGAAAGTTCTACTCTAAATAGAAAAGAAGCAGGATGTTACAGAAATGAGAAACTCATAACTGGAAAGGCGATAACTCATGAATTACAAATAAAATAAACATGAAATTGTAAAAGAAGACATCTAAATCATTAAGAGTGGGAGAGAGAAGCAAGAAAATATAGAGTATTTTTTTTCTTTCTTTTTAAAAATTTTTTGTTTTTGGTAGGATGGGTTCAAGATACAGTCATGGGCTAATAGACTTACAGAAAAGGGTAACCACAAGCCAAAAACTTACAAGGGAGTTACAAAAACTAAATAAAATCCATGATAATACAAAGGAAGATTACCAAACCACAAAAGGAAGAAGAAAGGAACAAAGAGGAAATACCAAATCAACTGCAAAGATAAGTTCAAAATGGCAATAAACACACATCTATCATTAATTACTGTAAATGTTACTGGACTAAATGCTCCAGGCAAAAGACATAGAGTGGCAGACTGGATAATAAAGCAAGAACCTTCAATAGGCTGCATACAAGAGACCCACTTTAGGGAGAAGGACACATATAGATTGAGAGTGAAAGGATATTCCATGCAAATGGAAAAGCCAAAAAAGCAGGTGTTGCAGTACTGATTTCAGACCAAATAGACTTTAAAACAAAGGCCATAAAGAAAGATAAAGACAGACATTTGATAATGATTAAAGGAGTGATACAAGATCAGGATATTACACTCGTTAATATATATGCACCCAATATAGGAGCACCTAAGTACATAGAAGAATTACTAACAGAGATAAAGGGGGATATTGATGGGAATACAATCATAGTTGGAGATTTCAACACTGCATTAACATCACTAGACAGATCTTCCAGACAGAAAATAAACAAGGCAACAGAGAAATTAAATACAATAGAAAAACTAGATTTGGTGGATATTTTCAGAGCATTACACCCCAAAAAAATAGGATATACATTCTTTTCAAGTGCACATGGAACATTTTCCAGGATTGATCATGTACTTGGGCACAAAAGAAACCTCAACAATTTTAAGAAGATAGAAATTATCTCAAGCATCTTTACTGACCACAATGCCATGAAATTGGAAATCAACAACAGAGAAACAAAGGAGAAAAAAAGGAAAGCATGGAGATTAAACAATATGTTATTGAAAAAACAATGGGTCAATGAGGAAATCAAAGCTGAAATTAAAAAATACCTTGAGACAAATGAAAATGAAAGCACAACCACTCAAAACCTATGGGACACAGCAAAGGCAGTACTAAGAGGGAAGTTTATAGCGATACAGGCCTTCCTCAAAAAAGAAGAACAATCTCAAATAAACAATTTAACCCACCACCTGAATTAATTAGAAAAAGAAGAACAAAAAGCCCCAAAAAGCAGCAGAAGGAAGGAAATATTAAAGATCAGAGAGGAAACAAATACAATAGAGATTAACAAGACCATAGAAAAAATCAACCAAACCAAAAGCTGGTTTCTTGAAAAAGTAAGTAAAATCGACAAACCTCTTGCCAAACTCACAAAGAAGAAAAAAGAGAGAGCACAAATTAGCAAAATAAGAAAGGAAAATGGAGAAATTACAACAAATAAAATAGAAATACAGAATATCATATGAGAATATTATGAAAAACTATATGGAACCAAACTGGATAATCTAGAGGAGATGGACAAATTTCGGGGAACAAACTGTCCACCAAGGCTGAATCAAGAAGAATCTGAACACTTGAACAATCCGATCACTAGAAAGGAAATAGAAATAGCAATTAAAAACCTCCCTACAAATAAAAGTCCAGGACCGGACGGCTTCACCGGGGAATTCTACCAAACATACAAAGAAGAACTCATACCAGTCCTCCTCAAACTCTTCCAGACGATTGAAAAGGAGGGAATACTCCCAAACTCATTCTATGAAGCCACCATCACCCTGATACCAAAACCAGGCAAAGACACTACAAAAAAAGAGAATTATAGGCCAATATCACTGATGAACATAGACGCCAAAATCCTCACCAAAATTTTAGCAAATAGAATCCAACAACACATAAAAAAGATTATACATCATAACCAAGTGGGGTTCATCCCAGGGACACAAGGCTAGTTCAACATACGCAAATCAATCAATGTAATACATCACATCAACAAGAGAAAGGACAAAAACCACATGATCATCTCAATTGATGCAGAAAAAGCATTTGATAAAATTCAACACCCATTTATGATAAAAACTCTCGCCAAAGTGGGTATAGAGGGAACATATCTCAACATAATAAAAGCTATATATGAGAAACCTACAGCCAGCATAGTACTCAACAGTGAAAAACTCAAAAGCTTCCCACTAAAATCTGGGACAAGGTTGCCCACTATCACCACTCCTATTCAACATAGTACTGGAAGTCGTAGCCACAGCAGTCAGGCAAGAGAAAGTAATAAAAGGGATCCAAATTGGAAAAGAAGAGGTAAAAGTGTCACTATATGCCAACGACATGCTACTATATATAGAAAACCCTAAAAGGTCTACACAAAAACTACTAGAACTAATCAAAGAATTAAGCAAGGTAGCAGGTTACAAGATTAACGTTCAAAACTCAGTTGCATTTCTGTACACTAAGGATGAATCAACAGAAAAAGAAAGTAAAGAAATAATCCCCTTTAAAATAGCACCCAAAGTAATAAAATATCTGGGAATAAATCTAACCAAGGAGGTGAAAGAATTATACACAGAAAACTATAAGCCATTGATCAAGGAAATTAAAGAAGAGTTTAAAAAATGGAAAGATATCCCATGCTCCTGGATTGGAAGAATTAATATTGTTAAAATGGTCATACTGCCCAAGGCAATCTACAGATTTAATGCAATCCCTATCAAATTACCCAGGACATATTTCACAGAACTAGAACAAATCATAATAAAATTTATGTGGAACCATCAAAGACCTAGAATTGCCAAAGCATTACTGAAGAGAAAGAAAGAGGCTGGAGGAATAACTCTCCCAGACTTCAGACAATACTATAGAGCTACAGTCATCAAGACAGCATGGTATTGGTAGAAAAACAGGCATACACACCAATGGAACAGAATATAGAGCCCAGAAATGAACCCACAAACTTTCGGTCAACTAATCTTCGACAAAGGAGGCAAGAATATACAATGGAATAAAGACAGTATCTTCAGCAAATGGTGTTGGGAAAACTGGACAGCAGCATGTAAAACAATGAAGCTAGAACACTCCCTTACACCATACACAAAAATAAACTCAAAGTGGATCAAAGACTTAAACATAAGACAAGATACAATAAACCTCCTAGAGGAAAACATAGGCAAAACATTATCTGATATACATCTCAAAAATTTTGTCCTAGAAGAAATAAAAGCAAGAATAAACAAATGGGACCTAATGAAACTTACAAGCTTCTGCACAGCAAAGGAAACCGTAAGTAAAACAAAAAGACAACGTACGGAATGGGAGAAAATTTTTACAAGTGAAACCGACAAAATCTTGATCTCCAGAATATATAAGCAGCTCATATGACTCAATAAGAAGAAAACAAACAACCCAATCCAAAAATGGGCAGAAGACCTAAACAAGCAATTCTCCAAGGAAGACATACAAATGATCAATAGGCACATGAAAAAATGCTCAATATCACTAATTATCAGAGAAATGCAAATCAAAACTACAATGCGGTATCACCTCACACCAGTCAGAATGGCCATCATTCAAAAATCCACAAATGACAAATGCTGGAGAGGCTGTGGAGAAAGGGGAACCCTCCTACACTGCTGGTGGGAATGCAGTTTGGTGCAGACGCTGTGGAAAACAGTATGGAGATTCCTCAAAAGACTAGGAATAGACTTACCATATGACCCAGGAATCCCGCTCCTGGGCATATATCCAGGAGGAACCCTACTTCAGGATGACACCTACACCCCAATCTTCATAGCAGCACTATTTACAATAGCCAAGACATGGAGACAGCCTAAATGTCCATTAACGGATGACTGGATAAAGAAGAAGTGGTATGTTTATGCAATGGAATACTACTCAGCCACAAAAACCGACAACATAATGCCATTTGTAGCAACATGGATGCTCCTGGAGAATGTCATTCTAAGTGAAGTAAGCCAGAAAGAGAGAAAAATACCATATGAGATCGCTCATATGTGGAATCAAAAAAAAAAAAAAAAGAAAAGAAAACAAAGCATAAATACAAAACAGAAATAGACTCATAGACATAGAATACAAACTTGTGGTTGCCAAGGAGGCGGAGGGTGGGAAGGGATAGATGGGATTTCAAAATTGTAGAATAGATAAACAAGATTATACTGTATAGCACAGGGAAATATACACAAGATCTTATGGTAGCTCACAGAGAAAAAAATATGACAATGAATATATATATATGTTCATGTATAACTGAAAAATTGTGCTCTACACTGGAATTTGACACAACATTGTAAAATGATTATAAATTAATAAAAAATGTTAAAAGAAAAAAAAAGTATCAAAGAGGATATATAAAAATCTTGAATAATTTCTTGGCCTTCAAAATCAGAACTTTTGTGCCAGATCATGTGATATGTTTCCACTTCTAGATCCCCTACCAAAGTTGTAAGGAGAATCATAATACTTCAATCCAGAAAATTCTGGTATTTAATTTCAGGAAAGCTGAGAAAGACATAATCAGCAAACTAAAGTGAATAGAGATATGAAAATTGATGCAATGGATGGTCCTAGATTCAATCCAGGACTGTAAAAAAAAATTACTATAAACTATGTCAATGGGCCACTTTGCATAATTTGCATTTGGACTATAAGTTTGATAATAATATTATATAAAGTTGACATTTTCTGACATTGATCACTGTGGTGTGGTTATATAATAAAACCTATAATTTAGAAGATGCACACTCAAGTGTTTAGGTATAAAGGATCACGATATTTGCAACTTACTCTCAACTGATGTATTAATCAGAGTTCTTCAGAGAATTCTATATATATAGGAAGAGATTTAAGAATTGGCTCATACCATCACATCATTATGGTGGCTGAGAAGCCCCATGATCTGCCATCTGCAAGCTGGAGACCCAGTAAAGCTGGTATTGTAATTACAGCCTAAGTCTGAATTCCTGTGAACCAAAGGAGCTGATGATGTAAATCCCAATCCAAGGGCAGGAGAAAACTGATGTCCCAGCTCAAACAGGCAGACAGGAAAAAAAAAAAAAATGTGAATTCTGCTTTTCTCCTCCTTATTGTTCTATTCAAACCCTCAACCGATTGGATAATGTCCGCCCACATTGGAGAGAGAAATATACTTTACCAAGCCCACTAATTCACATGCTAATTTATCTGGAAACAGCCTCACAGAGACACCCAGAAATAATGTTTACTCTGAGCACTCCTTGGCCTAGTCAAATTGACACATAAAATTAATCATCACAAGGAGAGAGGGTATAGCTCAGTGGTAGAGTGTGTGCCTAGCATGCACAAGGTCCTGGGTTCAATCCCTGGTACCTCCATCAAAATAAATAAACTAATAAATTAATTAAGAAACAACCCTAATTACCTCCCCAACAACAACAAAAAAAATATTTAAAAAACACTCCAAAATGAACCATCACAAATGGTTAGAAATAATAATCTTATTACTATTATTGTTGTTATTATATATAATAGTAATAGTAGTAGTATATGTAGTGAATAGTGTGGTGCTCCACCCAGGCCTTGAATTCAGGGTCAAGGCATCCTTCTCCCAGCTGCCAGGAATATGAACTGCCAACTCATACAACTGTGTAACTCACTGGGAATTGCACTTAGCAGCAGGGAAATGCCTTGTCCACGATTAGACACTCTCTCAGGAAGCATCCCCTGGCCAATGACTGGTTAATGTGGTGATAAAAATGGCCTGGCCTCCCTCCCTTAATTTATGACAGTGCTGAAGGCCTATCTAGCTCCAGAGCTCTTTATACCATCAACTGAGGCTTCAGCTGCAATGGGTCACTCTGTCCCTTTGCCCGTCCTTCCTTCCCTACTTCCTTACAGCAGCATCTTCCTAAAAAGGGTGTCTCCCTAAAGCATGCCCTAAAAAATCTTCTGCCCATGATTATCATTACCATAGTCTGTTTCCTGGGAACTATCTCTAACACAATTAGTATCAAGTATGGTCCTACGAAGCAAACTCTAAATAGGAATTGTAGACATATGTTACTCTCTGGCCAGAAGGCAAACAGATCAAAACACTGTTAGTAGGTCGAGTATGCTTATTCTGGTTATCCCGACATGCTGTGGAGGTACAGTTGTTAGCTTTCACCAATGCTGGACATAAATGTGGCACTGGTAGAAAAGAACACCCTGGCAGGTGGAATATTTCTGCTGTTTTAAGAGGTATGAGGAAAAATTTCCATAAATATTACAGAATTGAGTGGTTGCTGCTGTGCACTAATGATTCCTAGAAGAGAGATAATAACAGGCTTACAGAGACTAATCACCAATTCAAAGAAAAGTGTGAAAACCAGAGGATATCTTTGACAGAATTTAAAAAGACCTTAATTTACTACAGCCAAAGAACAGATAGAACAGATGACCAGGCTCTGTACTTAATTCTATGAGTGATGGAACTTCAGTGATTGAATTCTCAGCTTTAGCAGATTTCCTGTGCCAATGTCAGGGCCCTAATAGGAGAGATGGCGGTATCAAGTGAACCTGAAACTTTTTACATTCTCCCTTGTTAGAAGTGAGTGAACCCCCTCTCATAAGATCACACAAAGACCTTAAATGTTTGCCTCCCTAAGGTACTTTTCTTGCCACTTCCTTTCCTGGAAACCACAACATAAGGAGAGTCAGATGCCAACATAATGTGTCTGAAATGTGCTGAGCTTGTGAAGAGAAGAAAGGAACTATATGTTGAAGGAGCTGGCTAATATATGCTGGAAGGAGCAAGAAGAATTGGTATAGACTAGATGCTGAGGGTTATAGATGAAAGGAACAGAACATAAGATTAGTTAATGCACAGTATATAAATATGTAAACTCTCTCTGATGATACAAGAATTTAACACCCTAGTAAGGACTCCCAGTGAAAGTATTTACATGCTGCAAAGATGGCTCTTGGAATCTTGGAAAGTGAAAGTCCACACTAAACAAAGTAGAAATTCACGAAGTGATGTGACAGATAGTGCGGTAAGTGATCAAAAGGCTCAGAGAAGTAGGCATGCTAGATGAATTCCTAGTGCTGGAAAACCCACCAAATGACTATCCAAGGGAAAGTCTAGAGTATACTCCATTTACCAAAGTGATAGAGAACACACCAGTAGGAGATAGAAAGATCATCACTAAGAAGTCTAGTACTGGCTGTCAGCTATAAGGCAGGGATGATGGTAGAAGATTCTGTTATAGACATGAGCTCCCTGATAGCAATGGTGAAGATAAAAATCCAAAATACCAGAGGCCAGAATGAGGTCCTTATCTATTATGAGTGGGCACAGTTATTGCAATGAACAGCAATGTCAGAGTGGCTTCCAAGAAAGCTAAGAAAATGTTTACTAGAATATGACATTTGTAGTATGAAGATAGACTGCCAGTAAGATTATTGGTTAGTATACAGAATCAAATGAAATGCAAGATGGATTATCAGGAAGCTGAGAGTATCTGTCCTTCCCAAAACTGATAGTCCCTTGCAGTTTCTGAAGCTGAACTAAGTCTCAGATTTGGTACTCCCTGCTGAGGGAGAGACTATGTTCCTATGCAAAATGATACCACATCACCCTGATAAGTGTATTCATTAGCCATTTCCCTAGTCTTTCTCTAATGCTACCTGTGACCATGTAGTAAGGTAATTATGCATTAGGGAAAGGAAGATACCAAGATCTTTCAAGGACAGTTGGAAATGGGATGATACCCAGGGACCCAAAGTTCCACCATTGGACAATTCTGCATTAGTTATCTATTGTTGCCTATGAGATCACCACAAAACTCAATGATCATGTATCATCTTGTTTCTCTGGGTTAAAAATTCACAAGCAGATCAGGTGGGTGGTATGGTTCAGGATTTCCCATGAGGTTTCAATTAAAGAGGTTGTTACTTGGTGATGCAGTCGTTTCAAGGCATAACTAGATCCAGAGGATCTAATTCTGAGGTAAGTTACTCACATGACTGGCATGTTGTTGCTGGGTGTTGATGGAAGGTCTCAAATATTCTCCACATGGATCTACCCTAAGACTGCTTGAGAGTCCTTATAACATATTGGCTGGCTTTCCCCAGAGTGAGTGATCCTAGTGAGCAAGGTGGAAATGGCAATGTCTTTTATGACCCAGCCTCAGAAATCACACACAATCACTTCCACCATATTCTTTTTGTTAGAAGCAATTCACCAAGTCCAGTGAATTAGACTGCATCTTTTGAAGGGAAGAGTGTCAAGTAATAAGTAGACATATTTTAAAACTGCCACAGCCCTTTTAGAATGGGGCGCCATGGGAGCTAGGTAATTAAAGGAGTGCATGGACCCACTTGATGGTCATTTCCCTGGTTCTAAAATATATAGCTGAAATCAATTTACTTGATAGTTGGGGAACTCTCATATAGGTTCCCTCATGTGTGAGTTAAGACCTTTTATAGTAAGAAAGGCAGAATGGGAACCTATGATATGATCAATGATATCAGCCAATCTAATCAATTAAAAATATCTGATCCTAAAGGAAATGGCTGAAATCCATGGCACACTCAAAGACAATTTAATTAATCAACATAGTCCCTACAAACATTGGGCTAATCATGAATTAAAGCAAATATGAGATTCAACTGCAACCCTTGGCCTGGACATGGCATCCCTGTGACTAGCACAGCCTCTAGTATGTGTGATCGGGCTCCTACTCAGGCAAATATATGTTCTTTTCTATCCCAGTCAGAAAGGCAGATCAGAAACAGTTCATAGTCAGTTGAGATTAGCGTGAATTTATGTTAAGTTTTTCCCCAAGTGTTAACTGGACTTTCCTAAGTAATATCAAATAGACTGAAGATACTTAGATCACCCGAGTATTCTGAAAATCACTGCATTAGTCTGATATATCAGGTATCACTGCCCCTTGGTAACCTTCCCCAAGCTTAATTTATGTGCTATGCCACGTCTGAAAATCAAATACCCTGTAAATCCTCAGATGATGGCGATGGCCTAGGCTCTGTAGATAAGAAGGGTAAAACCATACTCAGTCTGAAAGTCCTGGCTCTCAGAGGTTACATATTTCCAGTAGCTGACACAGTAAGAGTCTCACTGAACTTTTAGTCGTGACTCCTGCCTGATCACTTCTGGCTTCTTTTGGTAAAAGACAGTAATCACTATAGTGACAGGGGTAATTAACCAGATAATCAGGAGGAGGCAAGATTGCTGCTACATCAGTGTGTACAAGGAATAATAAGTTGGGAGCTCAGGTTATTGATTGGAGGTCTCTTGATGTTTCCATGTCCAATTTTAACAGTAAATAGACAAGTACAGCAGCCATGGCCTGAGAAGGGCATAAATACCCGTGGCTCACTCCCCTCAAGGATAGAGGTCTAGGTCACCAAATCAGTCAAGTCTCCTTATCCAGCAGAACTACATGTGGCAAGTGAAGAATATCTAGAACTTGTGGTAGAAGAGGAAGATGTGGCATTAATTATGGCCATGGAACCAACTACAGTGCCAATAGATGTAGTTCATCCTACTAAACCTCCTCTTATAAATGTCTCCAGGAATTGTGACTATAGAATTATGGAGACATGCGCCCAGATGGAGTAAATCTGACTTGAAAAACAAACGGATCTGTGCAGTGCAAGGGGCAAAGGGTAGACTGCAGTGGATGTTATTTGGTGCCCCACCTAGAGCTACTTTGCTAGACGAGTACCTGTGAGTGTTAGCTGCTAATCAGTTCCTACACCTGCACCCTTTACCAAATAATTGTCCTCGACTAGTGAGAGCTAGACTTTCATCTGAGAGGTTATGCCTCTCCATCATCCCCTCCCCTTTGCATACAGTTAATGATAAACTGGACTGTTGCCAAGACAATCTTACTCCCCTACCTGACCATTTGCAATTATTTTCCACATTTCTGTGTTTACATATTCATTTTGATATTGCATTTCTTTAAATGTCTACACACATTAACATTTAGACTATTCACCTTTTATAAAGAGAAATAGCTTTTAAAAGAACAAGAGGACAGATATTATTTCATTCATTTACTGCCATTTCCATGAGACTGAATATTGCTTTTTGGTCTGAATTTTTCTTCACAGTTTCTTACAAGTATGAAAATACATATTTTGCATGATTAGATATTATTTTGCAGGAAACAAAAATCAATAAACTAATTTATAAAGTCTTATATCTTACAAAATCAAGAGATTTTATGCACCATAATGTTTTCTATGTTTCTACTACATTTTTGTCTGCTTTATAAATGGGAATAAAAGTGCTTTATTTCTATTATAGCACTTAGCTCAATTGTGCATTTGTTTACATGTCTATCTTCTATAGTTCTTGTGTTTAGGACTATTTCTGAACTTAGAACCTACTCTTTCAGGTTCTTAACAATTACATTGTAGTTAGTTAATATATTATTCTATTTTGTGCTAAATAGTTTTCTTTATAAATCATATGTGAGGTTTTACCATTTATAGGTATTTTTATTCTGAGGGATATACACTTACTTGCTTTATAGAGTTCCCTTTGTTTCTAGAGTCAGACTCTAATTTTTTACCTGAAACATAGCATGGAATTATTAAACAATCTATTGGGTTGGATTGATCCACACTGGATGTTTTGACTCATGTAATAAAATAGATTTTTCACTTGTAATAAAAAAATTCTAGGAGGAAAGAACAGTTACAACTTATGCATTTTTAGATATTTTCTTGGTTAAGAATTATTATCATTTTTCCTTGAGTTTAAGGGCCTAAAAGAGAAAAAAATTATGCCAAGTACTTCTTCCGAGATGTCATTTTTTTAACCTCCTGAACGAGAAGAGACCTGAAATTTCTCACATAGGGTGAAACACAAATTTGATTTATGTGCATTATAATCTCTCATAACTCTGACTGGGAAGAAAATATACTGTTATGCATTTGTAAGTGCCTAGAGGTTTAGTGCAACAATATCTTTAAAGTCAACATGAGTGTATGGAAAGAAAATATTATGTGCTTTGTTAATATTCTGGTCACTGATGCCAATGTAAGAATATTCAGTAGGCTAAATGTGCTTACAATTTGATTTTGGAAAAGAAGAGGAATAGAAGATTTAATGACATAGAGCCTAAAAGTGGTTCAAAAAGACATCTTTGATTGCTTTTTATTAAATAAAGATCATGGTAAATTAGTGATATTATTACATATCACCACTCACTCAGCCATTCCTCTTCCAACATTCCCCAGAGAGGCAAAGGAAATGGCAAGGGAAAACAAAGTACCATTCTTTGATGGTTCATCTTGAAACCTAAACCCAAATTTAAAAGACTCTGGGTCAGTGTGAGTTCAAATCTTAAGAAGCTACTTTCTTTAGATGTGTACATTCTCCCATTTCTTTTCCTTTCTTCTGTGAATTCAATTCACTTAATAATAAAGTTCACAACTGACCAGTGGTGTGGCTTATATCAGGTTCCCAATGATGTCAGATTAGATGATGATTCTACTTTATGCCTAGACATCCTTGAATCTGTGACTAATGACTTCTGAAAGGGATTTCTGCTTTGTACTAGATGAAAAATCCAGCTGCTTCTTGTTCAAGGCTTGGGCATGCAACTAACATTTTCCTTCTCTGCTTTTTTGACTAACTTGTTTCTTTCTAACGTTCATCTACACTTTACATTTTAGGGTTTTTCATACTGCGAAATATGAAAACATAAAGGCTTAATTTGCTAAGGGAAACCACAGATCATTTGCCTGCCTACTGTCAACTGCCTGAGTAGAATAATAACATACACAATGTTTCATGCCATTCCCACTTCATACTCCAAACACTTCAGAAGTTAATTATTATATTGCCCATTTACCCTTTAATAAACCTTATCTTCTTTTTAGTCATAACCCAGTTACTTCTCTAGCATTTTCTTCATAGTATAAGCCACTATCATCAAAGATTGCTCCAACACGTTGAAACTCACCAACTAATGCCAAAAATAACTTGTACTAAAGCTGCTCACCTTACCTTCAAATCTGCCATATTTTCTTCAACCCCATAATACAGTCATCAAGGGAAATGGGTGTGTTCATTCTATATTTTTATTTGCTCTATATTAGTAAATTTCAACAACTGCTCTCATTTCTAAACCTAGAGCATCCCTCTCTCCCTTATAAGTACTAGATCTTCACTGAACATCCCAAACATAATAAAACTTCTTTTTCTCTTGTGCTAGACTTTAGTGTGTCTAATGAGAGTATATACTGCCTGATTTCCAGGTAGAAATTCCAATGAATTACTTTTTTAAATAAAATTTTTGTTGAAGTAAAATACATGTATAGAAAACAATACAAATATGTGATGACTTCATTAATTTTTCATAAAAATAAACACAACTATATAACCAGCACCCAGACTGAAAAACTGAACATTACCACAGAACCTAATGCCCTTAGTGATCCTCTTGTCATTGTTACAACTGAGCATGATAATTTCAAACAATGCATTAGTATAAACTAAAGACAACGAAGGAACTATGCCCACATGAAATAACAAGAATGAGTCCCAGAAAGAGGCAAAGCACTAGACACAAAATAATACATGTACACAATTCCATTTAAATAAAAGTTAGAAACAGGTACACCAAATCTATGATATGAGGTTCATCATAATGTCTGAAATAAGCATATCCTTTTGACATTAGGATGTCAATTTGGTCATAATTTAAGAAACCATATATGGGTGTGCTCTTCCTGGACTTTCTATTATATTCCACTTTACTTTTTTCTACCATTATATTAGTAACACACTGTGTTTATCGCTATTAAGTATATATTAAATCTTTATATTTGATAGTGTTAGTATGGTAACTTTAGTCCCATTCTTTAAAATTTTCTTACTTACTTTTTCTTTGCATTTTCATATGTATTTTATAATATGCTTATATAAGCTTCTATGACTTTGACTAGGATTGTATTGAATTTACAGACCAATTTTTAGGGATAATTACATCTGCACCATAATGTATTCTAATTCATAAAAATGATATATCCCTGTATTTATTTAGGTCCTCCTTAATTAATCTGAATACTGGTTTGTATTTTCCACTGTACAGATATTGCACAGATTTTATTTATAAAGAAGTATTGGCTTTTGTGTATCTTACACATAGTGTCCTTTGAAAAACTTCCTTTTTCATTTGTCTGTTGCTGCTACATATAAATATAACTAATTACTATATATTGACTTTGTATTCAGTGACCTTTTTAAGTTCACTAATCAATATCAAATATTTGTAGATTATTTTAAATTTTCTGTATCCACAATTATGCCATATGTAGGTAATGAATATTTTTTTTCTTCCTTTCTAAATGTGAAATATTTTTCCTCTAATCATACTGAATAGAAGTAAATAAAAATATATAAAATAAGTAAAATATATAAAATACATCCTGGTCTTGATTTTGTTCTTCAAGAAAACATTTTCATCTTATTTTCATTAAGTATAAAGTGTGCTTAAATTTTTCAACTTATATTTTTCAAAATAAGAAAATTTTCTTTATTCTTTGTGTCCTAATAATTTTTGTCATGAATTAATATTTATGATGGATATTAAGTCTTATCAAATGTTTTTTTTCTGAACCCATTTGATAATCATAGTATGTTCCTCCTTTTAATTTTTTTTAATGTGAATTGTACTGACTTTCAACTTGATATTTATTTAGACTTTTGCATTTACAGTTGCTCTACTCTTTTCTTTTCTTTCACTGCCTTTGTCAGGTTTTGATATCCAGGTTATGTGGGACTCAAAACATTAGTTGAAATATGCCCTTCCCTTTTGATTATCTGGATGAGTTTGGATAATGTTTAGTATTCTTTTTTCATAAAAATTGAAGAGAATTACCAAGCAAAGCCATTTATTCTAAAGGTTCCTTTGTGCAAAAGTTTTTAATTACAGATTAAAATTATGTAATAGATATAACACTGCTCTGGTTTTATATGTTTTTTTCTCTTGTGCCAGTCTTAGTATACTGTGTGTTTCTGGGAATATTCCCTTGTAGAAATGTTCATACTTAGGGACACAAATACGTTCATAAAATTTTCTTACATTATTTTTAAAACTTCAGAATATTAATTTATACCCTCCTTTTCATTCTTGATATTATTTGTTTCTTCTACTTTTTTATTTCCTTGGAACTAAAGCTCTCTTTGCAGTCAATATTTTCATTTTCTCTCACTGTTCTTAAATTTCCTCTGTGACTTTTCTTTTCAATAATTCTACTGTGATATGGCATTATGGGGGTGTTTGTCTATACTTAGGGTATAGAATTTCTTTGACTTGTGTTTTGATATCATTAATCAGTTTTGGATGAAAAACAACCATTATCCTTTGCAATAATATCCTACACTTTTCTTTCCTATTTCCTTCATGGCTCTAATTGCATTATGTAATCATTTGCACTGTGCCTTATATGTCTCTTATGCTCTTTAATGTATTTCCATTGTTTTTCCTGTGTTTCAGCCTGAATATTTGTCAGATAATTTCAATAACTGTGATCTCTGTTGATTTGATTATATTGTCTGTTTCATTATTCTTTTGTTTTTTGTTTCTTTGTTTTTTATATACTGGAAATTTTTATAGATCCTAGACATTGTGTTAAGTCTAAGTCTCTGCATAATGATATTTGCTTCTGGAGTGAGTTTACTTTGCCACATCCAGATAAGCTAAGTATGGGATGCTCTTAATTGGAACTGGGACTCAGAAGACTAAGACGGGATTGTGGTTTCTGATAGGCTCATTCTGCTTTTGATTCACATCTTCTTTGATCTTACCCTCCTCTATGATTTTTCTATGTAATTGTGTATGTGTATGTGTGTGTGTGTGTGTGTGTGTGTGTGTGTGTGTGTGTGTGTGTGTGATGTAGTCAGCATCTTTAAACTTCTTGGCAGGAAGTTAAAACTTGTGTATAATAATTTCCTTTCATTGGTTTCCTCTCCCAGGGCTCTAGAAAGCTATGTTCCTCATTGCAGTAGAAAAAAGCAACTCTCCAATGATGTCCATACCCTAATCCCCGAGAATTTCTTAATATGTCATGTTACAAGGCAAAAAGAACTTTGACAATGTAATTGAGATTATTAATTGGTGACCTTAAGGTAAAAAGAGTATCTGGGATTATCCAGGTAGGCCAAATCCAATTATTTGAGTAATTATAAGCAAATAAGTTTCTCTAGCTGGAAGCAGAAGAGATGCACTATAAGAATAAGGAAGAAAGATTTGAAGCAGGAGAAGAACTTAATTACAGTTTCTGATTTAAAGATGGAGGGGAAACATGATAAGGAATGCAGGTAGTCACTGAGTTAAAAGTGACCTCAACTGACAGCTAGCAAGAAAATAGGGAACTTGGCCCTGGAACCAGAAGGAATTCAACTCTGCCAACAACTTACATGAACTTGGATGCAGATTCTACTCTAGAGTCTTCAGAAAAGAGCCTAAGCCTGTCAACATCTTGATCTTAGCCTTATGGAAACTGAAGCAGAAGAATCAGTTCAAGCTCACACAGACTTATGATAAATGTGTGTTGTTTCTGGCTGTTAAATTTGTGGTAATTTGTTACAGCAGACATGGAAAACTAATACACTTATATGCTAACCCACCCCTAGCATTCTTCAGATTCAATCAAGCAATCTACAATTCAATGCAATCCTTATCAAAATTATAATTTTTGCATTAAAAATCCATTCTAAAATTCATGTATAATTTCAAGTAGCCCTGGGTAGTCCAAATAATGTTGAAAAAGAAGTATAAAGTGGAAGTATCACACTTCCTGATTTCAAATTTATTACAAAGCTTCAGTAATCAAAACAGTGCAGTATCAGCATAGAGACTGACATATAGACCAATGGAATAGAATAGAGGGACCATAAACAAATCCTCACAAATATACTTAAATGACTTTGATTAGGGTGCCATGACCTTAAAATTGGGGAAAAGACAGTCTTTACAACAAATAGTATTGGTAAAATTGAATATCCACATACAAAAGAATAATGTTGAATCCTCACCTTACACTGTGTACAAATATTAGTTCAAAATGGATCAACATTCTAAATGCAAGACCTAAAACTATAAAACTCTTAGAAGAAAACATAATGGAAAAGCTTCCCAACACTGGATTCAGCAGTGATTTCTTGGATATGACATGACAAGCACAGGCAACAAAAGTAAAATGAGATAAATTGTACCACATCAAAATTAAACATTTCTTTGCATGAAAGGACACAAACAACAGAGTAAAAAGGAAATCTACAGAATGGGAAAATATTTGCAAATTATATATCTGGCAAGGGATTAATACCCAGAATATATAAAGAACCCCTACAACTCAACAACCACAAGAAAACCAAAAATACCTGATTAAGAATTTGGCAAGGGACCTGAATAGACATTTCTCCAAAGAAGAAATATACATGCCCAATGAGTACATTAAAAGATGCTCAACATCACTAATACTTAGGGAAATGTAAATCATAAACTATAATGAGATACCATCTTATACCCATTAGGATAGCTATTATCCAAGAAGGGAAAGCAAAAATAAAAAACACACACAGAAAACAAGTGTTGGTGAGGATATGGAGTATTTTGAACCCTTGTGTACTGAGAATGAAAAATGGTACGTCTCCTATGGAAAACAGTATGGTGATTCTTCAAAAAAATAAAAATAGGATTACCATATAATGCAGTAATTTCATTTCTGGGTATATACTCAAAAGAACTGAAAGCAGGGTCTTCAGATATTTCTATACCCATGTTCATAGCAGCATTATTCCCAGTAGCTAAAATGAGGAAGCAACCCAAGTATCTATCAATAGATGGATGGATAAGCAAAATATGATATACACATACAATGGTATATTATTTAGCCTTCAAAAGGAAGGAAATTCTTTAACCTGACACAACATGGACAATTAAGGACATTATGCTAAATGAAATAAACAAGTCGCATAAAGGCTAATACTGTATGATTTCAGTTACATGAGGTACATAAAGTAAACAAAATTATAGAGATAGTAGAATGATGGTTGGTTGAAACTTGGTGGAGAGAGGAATAGAGAGTTATTATTTAATAGGTACAGAGTTTCAGTTTTACAAGATGAGAAGATTTCTGGAGAAAGACAGTATTATACACTGGCAGGTTGTACAACATTATGAATGTATTAATGCCACTGAACTGTACACTCAAAAATGGTTAAGTGGTAAGTTCTATGTTATGTGTATTTTACTATAAGAAAAACATTGGAAAAAATAATAGAATCAAATATTGATTCTTCAAAAAGAATAATAAACTTGATAAATTTATGGCTAGACTGATAAATAATATAAGGTACACATTAATAAGAAGAAAGCACTGAAGATTGTCACTATAAGGCAGTAAGAATATTTTATGCATAACTTGATGTCAGTACATTTGAAAATTAGCATGAAATAGGCCATATCCTAGAGAAACACAAATAACACAAGCAGTCATAATCTTATATCCGTTAAATAAAGTTCTTTTAAAAAACTTGCAAAGTACAGGCCACACCCAGGTGACTTCAAAAGTAAATTCTTACATAGATATTTTAAGCATGTAAGCATACTAAATTCTAAACAATGCAATAAAGTAAGAGAAAAAGAAGAACATTTGGAAATGAAGAAGTAAAACATTACTGTGTGTATAAAAAGTTGAAAAGTTTCTACAGATATATTCTTAGAATAAATAAGTGAATCAAATGCCGAATTATCCATTATAGGAAGTAAATTCTACACAGAAGACTATAAAACACTCTGGGAAACTAAAGTAGATATGTCTTAATAAATATACCAAGTTCTTGGACTATAAGATATAATCAGTAATATAAAGATACAAATTTTGAATTTCAAAACTGAGCAAAATAATGAAGAAGACACCTCATCTATAATACATAGATACAGATACTGATAAAGATATAGATTGATACAGTATATGTCTGTATATATAGATATCCGTATTTATAAAATATTCATCTTCCCAATGGCTAATAAAAATTAAGGTTGGCAATTCATTAGTTATCAGACAAATGATACTACTACACTATGACACACCCATCAAATGGCTTAAAATTTAAAAAAACAAAACAAAAGTAACATTACCAAGTTCTGGCAAGAATGCAGTGCAAATGAAATTCTCATGCCCTCTTTGTGGAAGTTTAAATAGACAAATACAATCATGTTAGGAATCTGCTACCTATTAAGTTTTAACATAAGCATACTATTTGTTCTAGCAATTTCATTCCTACACATATACACAAAGGCATGCACAGTAACATCCATAAGTATCATTATTTCTAACAGCCCCAAATTGGCAGCATCCAAAATGTCATTCAACAATAGAATGGGTAAATATATAAAAGAATATTCATACATTGGAATACAAATAGGCAAAACAAATGAACTTTACAAAGTGAGAATGTTTC
>NC_045732.1:31383375-31454254 GCF_009834535.1 Camelus ferus
AGTCAATAGACAAAATTAATGAAACCAAAACCTTGTTCTTTGAAAAGATCTATGCAATAGATAAAATTCTAGGCAGGATAACCAAGAAACAGGAAAAAAAAAAAAAGACACAAATTCCTAACATCAGAAAGGAAAGCAAGGACATCATTACTGTTTTCAAGACATTAAAAGGATAACAAAAGAATATTCTGAACAACTCTATTCCCATAAATTTGATAATCTATGTGAAATGGACCAATTCCTTAAAATGTATAGCTACTACAATTAACTCAAGGAAAAACAGATAATCTGAATAAGCCTATATTGATTAAATAAATAGAATTAATAATTAATTACCTTCCAAACAGAGAGCACTAGGCCCAGATGGTTTCACTGGCGAATTCTATCATATATTTAAGGAAGAAATTAAACCAATTCTTTAAAAATCTCTTCCAGCCAATAGAAGCAGAAAGAATACTTCCTAACTCATTCTATGAGGCCAGCATTGCCCTAATACAAAAATCAAATAAAAATATTACAAGAAAGAAAAACTGCAGACAGATAAATTATCTTTAAGGAACATAGATGTAAAAATCCTCAAAACAATATAAGCAAACTGACTCCAACGATGTATAAAATGTATATAATACACCATGACCAAGTGGGATACATTTCAGATATACAAGGCTGGTTCAATATTCAAGAATCAATTAATATAATTAATTCCTCACATCAACAAAGAGCCTTTCTTACTTAAGGCAGAAAATCAGTACTAATCCTTTCTAGTAAGTTACTATGCATATTGTGGACCAAAAACAACTGTGAATTTATTCCCCCTCCCCCTACTCAAGTGAAGTTGTTCTCTTCCTTCTCCCTCACAGTATAATGAATACACTGGGGGCAGGTAACTTCTCTTTTTTATATCAAGGAGCTACATTTTGACTTAATTAGTAAGTGGAAAAAACAAACATCATTGACTTCAACCTAGATTTTGTAACTAGGTGAGTCTGTAGGTATTTCTCACTTTGAGAGGGTAAAAATGCATTGAAAAAAAGGTAAGAGAAAAATGTAATATGTATATATTGGGGGAAAGCACCTATATAAATATTGAGCTAGGAAATAAATGGAATGTCACTGTTGGTGGCTTTCCCAAGAGCCCACCAGCCTTCCTTCTTCTTTAGTTTACAGAAATCCAATTTGTTCAAGCAATATGTTTGTCATTCTCCAAGCCTTAGGGAAACCATGATTGACCTAAACCAGGCAAAGTAATCCCATTACTATTTCGTGAGTGATTCTTTTTAGGAGTGGAAAGGTAACTATACTATGGCCAGAACCATAAGGTAAAGGTGCTGGAGACTGAAGGAAAACGTATACTCCTTTTAACTTTAGATGAAATTTATTTTATGAGAAGATATTTGGAGATGCTTTAGGCATTTTGGGACCATGGGAGTATAAAAATAATAATAATATGCTGAGTGTGACATGAGGGATATATAGGTAAAAAAGCCTAGCTATTTGCTGAGATTGCTGAGGCATTTTGCCAAATCTGGAGACATCCAAATTTCTTGTTATATAATAATTAAATGTCTTTATTGTAGAGTTTTTTCTTTACTTATTAATTAGGGTATAAATTACTCTGCTGTAAGAAAGAGAACCACAAATACAGTAGCTCAGACCAAATAAAGTTTTATTTATCTGTGTGTAACAGTCCAGTGATACATTGACCATGCAGGGTGAGCAGGCTGACTGGTTCTACAATGCTGCGAAAGAAACTAGGCTTATTCTATCTTGTTTCTTTCCTACTCCTTCCCCCTACCATTAGTGGTGTCCTCATCAGCATGGTCAGCTTTGACACTATGTCCATATTAATCATTGAGCTAGCCTTTAAGGAATGGAATAGAAACAGTGAAGGAAGATAAACTTCATTTTAAAAATACATGTTGCACACATCAATTCTACTCATCTTACAACAGCCAAAAGTTAGTCAAATTGCCACATGCAGCCTCAAGGCTTCTGGGAAACGTAATTTCTGGCTGGGATTTATACCCACTAGAAGTTTGAGTGGATTGTTGGCTTTATATTACTCAAAAGATACAAATGAGAAGAAAAATTAACTATTTTTTATACATTTGTTGTAACTGAAATAGTTTTCAAGAAAGAATTGATCAGTACAGTCACTTGATTCTGAGATTTTTTAACAAGATAAGTAAAAGAATTTTGATTGTCAAATTCATAATGAAATATGGGCATGTAAATTTAAGTCTACTATTTTAAAAAAAGGGATGAATACCATGTCCCAACATTTGGAGGTAGAACCAAATGTTAATATAATAAATTGTGTTGTCAGATATTTAAATGTTAAAATGACCGTGTGTTCTTGCAATAAATAAAAACTGATAGTGATTTTTCCCTTTCCATATACCACTGATTAATGCTGGCAATATTCTATTTAGGATTTTTTATTTATGCTTGTACAAGAGATTGAATTGGAGTTTTTCCATTTATTAAAATATATTTTTCAGATTTAGGAATCAGAAATTGGTTAGCATCATATATAGAGTAGGAAAGTATTCCTGCTTTCTCTACTTCTCAAATAATTCCTTTAAGATTCAAAATTATCTTCCTTAATTTGTTGGTAGAAATCTCAAAGCAAGTCATCTTATCCTAGGTTTTTTATATGAGAAGGTTAACTATAGATATTATACAACTAACATTTTGTATTTTTCTGTTCTATTGTATCAAATTTCCAAAATAAATAACATGAATTTATTTATATTTTTGTGTTAATATATTTATGACATGTAATGTTGGCATTTTTTATCCTTGATATTGGAAGTCTGACCCTTCTTTCATTGTTTATTGATCAGTTATGCCAAAGAGTTATAAACTGTATTAGAAATTTTCAAGAATCAACCTTTAGGTTTGTTGATTTTCTATATTTTATGCTGTTTTCTGTTACTAATTCTTGTTCATGTATAACTTATGGCCTACTTTCTCTGCTATACAGATAATTTATTATATAGATAATTTTTTGCTTTTTACACATTTCTAGTGTATGTATGTTAAAGCTCTTAATTTTCTATACATACTGCTATAGCAGCATTCTACAAGTTTCATTAAGAGATTTTTCAGTATCATTTGGATCATACTACGTTGTTCTTTATATTTTGTCCTCTTTATGAATCTTAGGTTATACAAAAATGTAGTGCTTAATTTTTTAATTGTTGGACAATTTCTTACTGTTATTTTGTTTTTATTTTTTCTTAATGCCACTGAGCATAGAGAATACATTCAGTATGATTTCAGTCCTGTGAAATCTGTTGGACCTTGCTTTATAGCTGAGCATATAACTAATTTTAGAAAATTTATGAATTCTATAATTTTAGAAGTATTCCCTTTATTAGGATGTTTTTCTACAAATTCTCTGTGTAGTATATTATGTATGCAAATTGAAGTTTGATAATTCTCTTCTGATTTTTTTGTATCCTTACAGATTTTCTGCTTTGCAGATACCGAGAGATTTCTGATATTCTCTATCTTCTTAGTTTTGTCGTTTTCTTTTTCATATATTCCTAGAATATGTACTTAAGATCATAAAAATTAAGGATAGTTATAAGTTCCTAGTTGATTAACCATTTTATCATTATAGGATATCTTTTGTTATAATAATAATGATTCTTAATTTTACGACAATTTTGTTTGAAATTTATATAGCTATATAAGCTTCCTTATTGTTCAGCATTTTCATCATATACCTTTAATATTTTATTTAAAAATTTTACCTTCCTTATATTTAGTATTTGTCTCTTTTAAGAAGCATACAGCTGGGTTTTTATTTAGCCTGACAATTTTGGTCTTTAAATGGGTCTTTTTAGATTTTGATGTAATAATTGATTGATTTATGTCCATTGACTCTTTCCTCTATTACTTGACTCTGCTACTTTTTCCTATCAAGTTAACTTTTTGTTCATTTTTGTTTTCTTTTTTATTCTTTTTTTTTTAGTTAAAACATTTTTCAATTCTACACTTTCCATCTGATTCTTCTTTACATATTGATTATTTTTCCCTGAGATATCCTTTTCATCCATTAGTTTTAAGGGATTTTCTGACTTCTCCCATATAACTTTTATAATAGCTATTTTAAATCGTTGTCAGATTGTTCCAACACCTGTGTCATCTTGGCATTTGCTCCTATTCCATGCATAATATTTGCTTCCTGTTTGGATCCTAGATATTTTGAATATATTATGAAACATTGAACCTTGTTTAGATCCTAAGAATAATGTCGATCATTTTGTTTTAGAAGGCAGTCAACCCTGCTTAATTTCAAGCCACAACTTATATCCCACCTACTGTGAACTGTGGTTCCAATGACAGTTCAGCTTTGAAAGCATTTTTAGTGCTGCTCTGATTTGTCCACTGTGTCATAAGTCTGGAACCTGGGCCTTGATCTGCCCATTAGTTCAGTTTTCAAAGTTTCAAAATTTCAAATAGGAGAAGCTTCACTGCATAAGCCATTTAAAGATGAGCCCAGGATTTCAAAAACAATGTAATGAGGTCACTGTCCCAAGCTCCTCCCTCTCAGTGATATCTCCTTTTATCCCAGAGTCTTCTCTTTTCAGTTCTCTGTCCAGAAATTTGGGCTTTGATTTCCTGGCTTTGCTGTGCACTTCTGCAATTTTACTTGTATGAGGGGGGCCAAGTTGTAGGATGGAAGACAGAAAAAAAAAGAATCAATTTTTGTCCCCATTCTCTTGGAACCACAAATCCACTGAACAGAGATGAAGTTTCCCCTCTTATCAGAGTTTTGGCTCTTGCTGCCACAATCATAGAGTTACTTGGGGACCGGAAAGAGGAAGAACATATAAAATTTTTTAAAAATATGTATGAGGAATTTTCACACTCTCTCTGAACTTTAGGAATTCTCTTTCCTTCTTCTCTAACCATAACTAGAGGGTTTCTCCTTGAGGGGGAGGTCGCTTTTTCTGTGCTGTGGTGCCACGTCAAGTCATTGACTTCAGACTGGGAGATACTGGTGGAGGTAAAAATAGAAAATTCGCCACCAAACTGGGGACACTTCAAATTCCAATCTTATTCCTTAACCTGGCTGCTAGTATTTACCTTTTAGAAAGTAATAGCTTTCTATTGTGTGTATGTATGCATGTATGTATTTTATTCGTTTTATTTATTTTAACCTATTTATTTCAAATAGCTACCTTATGAATTCTATCCAGGTTTTATAGATGTACACACTGAGAGAAATGAAATGGAATGAGTTTACTCCATCTTATCCAGAATTAAAAGTTCAGAGATTCTCTTTTACTTCAAGCATTCTATGAATCTCCCTCTGCTTTTACCACCTTCTTTCCTTCCCACTTTCTTTTTCATGGATTTTCCTTTACAATTTCTCCATTCTTTGGAATAAAGGAAGCTGAATTAGGCTAGCAATAAAATTAGATAGGGAATGTAAATTTAGAGAAGGCTGAGTCTTTCAATTTGTAGATCATAAAGAATAAGAAACAAACTAACCGTAAAAATACCTTGTAGAACCCCACAACAGAAGGGGAAAGAGCAGAGTAAAATATTTTAAATTTTCAAAACACCAGATTAGGGTAGAAATTTTATTCTTACTGAAACTTTATTAGTATTTTGGTCTACCTAGGCAGCTAATAAGAAATTTCGGGAAGTAAGAACTCATACAGCAAAATCTTAGCCTCGTATGACAAACCATAGTGTAATCTTATGGATGCTCACATCTATAAAAAGAATAGTATTTTAAAACAATACGAAAGCATATATTCACTGAAGAGATACAGTTCAGATTTTATGATAAAATAGAAGATTTGCTGAGAACAGTAAGTAATAATCTTAAAAAAGTTCCAATAATTATAAAAAATTTTACTTCTCTGGTAATTTTCTAGCCTGATATTTTGCAATAAATTCAGAAATAATATTTACAAAATATTTAAGGCATTTTATTTTCATCATAAAATCTATAAATGGAGGAAATGCTAAGTTGAATTGTATTTTTTTATTGTACATAAAAAGAAAAAGCCAGTAAAGCCTAGCCCCATAGGACTTTGCATTTAAATAGAAATTGTTATTTATTTACTTATTTATTTTTAGAAATTGTTATTTTTTTAAAAAAGTGTTGTAATAGCAGTTTAAAGGCACTGGGGGTGAAGGCAGACCTGAAAGAACACCATTAGTAATATAGCCATAATATTGCATATATCAGAAAGCACCTTAAAATGATGATGAAAGTGAGGCCCATTTTTTATGAAGTGTTTATACTGCAACATTCTGGTCATCATTAGTAAACAATATAATTAATTTTATACTACTTCATTCTTTTCTTTTAAACTTGAAGATTCCACAGTGGTATTTTCAGTTACTTAAGGCAAGCTTCCCTGAAGCTTCCTCTTGAAATCTTTGAAAAAAAATTCCTGAAGATTTTCTGTGTGTTTATGTGTGTGTGTATCAATAAAAGGACTTAGTATATTGATTAATGTTAATTGATGAGTAATGATTTTGAGTGACTCTGGCCCTTTGTAAAATATACTGACATTATTTACAAATGTGGCATGTATGTCCATAAAACTTTTCATTAGTGTGATCAGTGGTTTTCTGTCATGTATATTGTTCAGCATTTTAATTAAGAAGTAATTAGTATTTGAAAAATTCCAAATATCACAATGTTATGATTTAAAAAGAAAAACAATTTTTATTGCTAATGATATTAAAGCATTATAACTGGCTTCAGGATTTATACAATGCTCACTGGTACTACTAAGACAAGATAATTCTATAAAGAAGCTTTTTGAAAAATTATTAACTTTCTGTAACAAAATAATACTGTTCTATTAATTATAATGCTTTCAATAACTATAAAATTCAAAAGCGAAGAACAGCATTGCCCTGATGAACTCTGCCAAGTCACGTATTATATAAATCTATAAGGACCTATAAATGTCAGTGTGGGCTTAAAGAGATTACATTCTTTGTAACCAGTCTTTATATTAATTCATGCGAATGTATCACATTGTGAATTATGAGAAGCTTTAAGGAACACATATTTACATGTGACTTCTCTCTTGATTGACAAATGTACTTATTATTTTGAGAATAATTCACTGTGACTGGAATCCTACCAAAAAGAAGGCAAAGTCAAGAGAGCAGGCAAGATATATACAATGCATATATTTTATAAAGCATAAAGAAATAAGCAATGGGAGAAAATCATTTTGAAATAAAGACTTAAATGATGGATGAACAAATGGATGGCTAATCAGAACAATAGTTGTATACCAAATTGTAGCTTTGTAATAAATAATTCTAGAGTAAACAAAGTTGTAATGAGGTTGGCAGACTATCTGGATGAGTGTAGAGAAATACTCCACAAAAGATGCAGAATTTCAAAAAGATACATGCTCGCCAATGTTCATAGCAGCACTATATACAACAGCCAAGACATGGAAGCAACCTAAATGTCCATTGACAGATGACTGCTTAAAGAAGTGGTGGTATATGTACACAATGGAATACTACTCGGTCATAAAAAGAATAAAATAATGTCATTTGCAGCAACATGGATGGACCTAGAGACCGGCATTCTAAATGAAATAAGGCAGAAAGAGAAAGAAAAATACCATATTATATCACTCATATGTTGAATCTAAAAAAAAAGAGGACACTATGAACTCATCTGCAAAACAGAAACAGACTCGCAGACATAGTAAACAATTTTATGGTTACTGGGGAAAGAGGGTGGGAAGGGATAGATAAATTTCAGAGTTTGAGATTTATAAATGTTAGCCACTATATATGAAAATAGATTTTTTTAAAATTTCTTCTGTATAACACAGGGAACTATGTTCAATATCTTGTAATAACCTTTAATGAAGAAAAATATGAAAACAAATATATGTATATATATATGCATGACTGGGACATTGTGCTGTACACCAGAAATTGACACATTGTAATTGACTGTACTTCAATAAAAAACGTGCAGAATTTTATGAGCAACTTACATGATATTTTTATAACTGTCCACTAATTTATTGATGCTTCATTCGAATGCCAAATGTCTGACATTTTGGAAGAAGTATCAAAGACTACTATGTTCAATCTAATTCAACAAGTATTTATGGATTCACTTATGTATTCCAGGAACTGTAAAGAACACAAAAGAGATAATGAAAACTGTCCTAGTCCTCAAGCAACTTTTAAATTACTGTGGATGACACATGTACCATTAAATAAGTAATTAACTGCTAAAACAACTAGTGTAAAGATTGTGTACTACAGAAGTTCAGACTAGAGAGAAATAAAAAATGACTCCAATGATCAGAAAGTGTTCATGAAAAAGGAAGGCATTTTTTGCTGTCACTAATATAAATTAAAAAATTAAAAATTTATATCCAACCAACATATTTTAACACCATCTATGTCTGAGATTCTGTAATATATAGTGCAAAACATATCAAAATGATTTAATCATGTTCTCAAAGATTTTTTAAATCCAGGAGAATAACAGGAACACAAATTCACAAATAACTATAACATAAGGCAGAATATTACATTCTGCAAAATAAAAAAATATACAATAAAACTATAACGAAGTTCACATAAGGGAGTTATCACAAGGAAATAAAAATAGAAAAATGACATAGCATTTAAAACATGTCATTTCAAAAGGTACTCAAAAGAAAGGTTACATAAGAAATTCTACTACTTCTCGACTAGGACAGTTCTGAACTCTTATTTTATCACTCAACCCCACTAAAATTTTGAAAGCTTTACTGAGCGTCTCAGTTAGAGAAGATACAGGTGCACATAATAAATGTAATAAAATGTGATATGTATTTCTTGATTAATTAAAGGATTACTTTCCTGTTATTTTCTTTGTCATTTCTCCTCACTTTCCAACTGACTTTTTTAAAGGCCAAATGGGTCTTGTTTGGACAACAGTTTGTGTCATCATGTTTCAAGATTATTCATGAAAAAATTGTGCATTATCAAACATTTACAAATCCCAAGACACACACATTGAAATATCAGTGACAGCATATGTAAGACATTACAGCGTAGCAGTCAAAATGCTAATATTCGAGAACTACTACTTTTATGTTTTTTAGAACATGGAAAACCATATAATTAACAGAAACAAATTAAAATATTCTTTTTGTCAAACTGCCATGTGATTACACATCTCAATCAAGTGTTATCCCCCAAATATCTTATCAAATACACTAATATTCTTTTGTATAATATTTGTATGTATTGATCAAATTAACAAAGAAGATCAAAAATCTTTCTCTTTGAGCAAATAAATTAACATTATATTTGGGTGAAAATATTGAAAATGTTTTTGGCTTTCTAGAAGAAGGGAAAATATTTTTCAAGTTTATAATTTGTATCTTGTAGAATCATAACAACAGTCGCATTTGTAACAGATGTCTTCAATGCACATTGAAACACTGGAGAGATTCAGATGGGGGTACTGGATTATTGCTCTAAGGATGTAAATAAACTCTATTCTTTTTCAGAGTGAGTCCAAAAGCATTCATCTCTAGTTGACTGTATTAATGTGAAAGTTGGGTCTTTTCTGGTACAAAAATAGGAGAGTAAGAAAGTTTGACAGGCAGGAAGGATATTTGGAGTTCTGTTAAAATATTTGAACTTAAATTGATTTTAAGTAAACTTTTTATAGTCTTCTTTACCTCTCCTTTTGTCCAAATATTTCTCTTTCCCCTTTTATGTTCCACTTTAAAGATATGATAATTTTATCTCTCACATAGAATTTGATTCTAATATTCTTTCCTGTAGATCTTCTAAGTACACACACACTTAATCACCTGTATCTATTTTAAAAATATGCTCAATTTGACTATTTAAGATACCATTTGATTTCAGAACTGGGTATGCTCAGTTACCACAAAATATTACCTTGCAACTAATAAGCTAGGGTTCTTTAATGAAATACACAGTTTCATTGATATTAATGCAGTAGCTGCCAATTAAAATTTCAAAAGTTCTAAAGATATTTTTTTACCCTACTTTTTAGGGATCATTTAGAAGAGTTTTTGCTTCTTCTCAAACAGGTAACAGCTGCAAGTCTGGCAGAACTTAGTGCTTTCCAAAATTTTCTCAATGGCACTTTAATACAATATCAGCAAGGTGTAA
Source organism: Camelus ferus (assembly GCF_009834535.1). Taxonomy (NCBI): domain Eukaryota; kingdom Metazoa; phylum Chordata; class Mammalia; order Artiodactyla; family Camelidae; genus Camelus; species Camelus ferus. The sequence continues at coordinate 31,393,543 of NC_045732.1, forward strand.
TTTTGCTTTGCTTTGTTCTTCAGTTAAATACATCTAAACTACATTTAAAATTTGTTTCTAATAAGTCTCAAACTCTCTGGTTTGTCTTATTATTGGTCAATTAACTTTTATACCATAAAGCCTTGAAAGCATTTCTCATATTGTTCTAATTGACCTTTCAATTTTATAACATAAATTCATAAATCTGAATAATGCTACATATTACAGTTTTTTCTGAAGGATGTCTTTTAACCGTTTGATCATCTATCATGGATTTCATGAGTGAAAACTACAGAATCTCAAATCTTTCATTTATATTTAAAACCTACTTTTTCCAGGTCTAAGGGCAGATATGAAAAACCATACATTCTTAACTTTACTAGAGAAAATACTGATATATACCAATATATCATAGGTTTACTCATTTATTTATATTTATTAAGATACCATTTTGAATATACAGAAGGTAAAATAGGAAACTGTACCACAAATTTTGAATTATACAAACACTAATAACAATGTGTTAAATCATGTTGTGGGTGTGATTTGACTGATTCCATTCACATAGTATCAGCTTGTATATCTGTAAAATGATTTTACTTGACCATCTTACACATTGTAGCTCCTCCCTTTGCTCTGTTACAAATTCCCTCAGTTTCCATCATAGTACTTCCCTCTTTGTTATCATGCTTTGTCTATTTTTCTATTGTCTATTTACCTTCCAAAGCTCAGTGGGGAAATTCCAAATCTGTCATCTTTACCTTGTGTTCAGTTCCCAGCACAACATCTGGTACATGGTAAAAATATATTCTTTGGAACGAAAATAATGGATAAAGTTTAGTGTCCCAAAATGTTTATGGTTCATTAAGTAGTGTGATATTGCTTCCTTACATGACAATAAAGATAGCTCTTCTTAACATCCTTTTTCTCATCAAAGCATTGACAGTAGCATTTTGGATATCCCTGCTTTTCTCTGCAAATTTATTATTCCTCCATAATCACCCTAAAACCTCTTATGCTCTTCTCCTCTGGGATCTAGCTATATATAGCTAAATAAATTCATGAGAAATTATTATTATAGTAAAAATTCAGACTATCTCTACCATGCAGGACCTTCACTGATACTTGAGGAATATTTTCTTTTTATTTTCTTACTAATAAGATGAATAATGCTAACTTCATCTTACTAAGGTCACCAATAACTTGCATGTTGCTACGTCTATTAAGTAGTATTCAGTCTTCCTTTATTTCTTAGCAGCACCTGGCATATTTATTCACTTCACCCTTCTTAAAGTACTTTTATAGAGGCTTTGATATGACTCCCCTGGCTCTGCTCTTACCTCTCTGATTCTTCCTTGATTTCTTGATTTTCTTTGCTGAGCCTCTTTCCTCTACCTTATCTCTAAATTTCAGCGATTCAGTTCTCAGAAGTTATCTTTTTCATCTGTATTTCCACACATTCTATCTTTTGGGGATTAACATTCACTTCCACAGATATATGCCAATAAATCTAGCATTTGTCTCTCTTAAACAGATTCCCTCACTTCTCTTCTTCTCTTACTATTTTTACTGCAAACTAATATATCTATCTGTGTCACTGAGATATCCACAGAGATGAATTTAAAAAGTTTAAAACTTATCATTTCCCAAAGTAAATGTTTGATAGTCCATTATAAATATGCTTCTCTTTCAGTCATTTTCATTTCAGTAGATGGTCCTCAGCCATGCAAGAACAAAATCTGGGAGTCATCCTTGACATCTTCTTCCTCAGTCCCAACAAATCGACTCTACCATGTGATCTGATAAATTGTATTTCTAAACTACCATCATCTCCTTCCTGAATGACTAATGTCCCCTCTACAATATATTCTCAAAACGAAACCAGGACTACTTTGACAACATATAGCAGATTATATAACCTTCTTGCTTATAACATGTCAATAATATCCCACTCTATAAAATTTGGAAAATAGGTAAGTGTACAACAAAAAATAAGAAATTACTTTTTAATTATTAGGCTACTTCTGACTATTTCCTTCTCTAGCCAAAAGAATTGATTATTTTACATTCAAGAATCAAATGTGATACTAGTCTCTCCATTTAACTTCTGACCTAGTTATATTACTATTGTTAGCTCCCAGGTGTGGTATATACATACAATGGATTATTATTCAGGTTAAATGAAAAGAAGGAAATCTTACCATTTATGACATCATAGGTAGACCTGGAAGACAACATGCTAAGTGAAGTAACTCAGTCACAGAAGGACAAATACTGCATGATTCCACTTATGTAAGATATCTAAAATAGTTAAACTTACAGAAGTAGAAAATAAAATGGTAGTTGCCAGGAGATGAGGGGAGAGGAAAATTGGGAGCTGTTCTTCAGTGGGTATAAAATTAGCTATACAAGATGAGTAAGTTTTAGAGCACTGCTGTATAAAATAGTGCCCATATTAACAATATGGTGCTGTACACTTAAAAATTTAAGAGGGTAGATCTCGTGGTGAGCACTCTTACTACAAAAAAAAAAAAAAAGACACAAGGAATCTTTTGGAGGTGATGGATATGTTTACTACCTTGATGGTATACAGTTGTATGTATATCCTCAAACTCATCAAATTGCAAACGCAAACTATATACAGTGTTTTATTTATCAATTATACCTCAGTAAAGCTGATAAAAATGCTGGCGTAGAAAGAATGATTGATTGTAGATGGAAATTAAAGATATAAATGGAGACATATTCTCTTTTCACTAGAAAGGGCCATTTGTGCTACGATAATGATGTTGTTTGTATTTCTTGTTAGAAATCCAGACTACAATACTTCGGTACAAAGTTATGTAGTTGACGTAAGGGAAAACTGCCTCCTACACCTTCCATGTTTGCTTTCTTAGTTTTATTCATTTGCATGGGTGATTATTCTAGAGATCAGAAAATATTTAACTAACATAGCATTTGTTTCTGGTTTTCATGGGTATTTCAACGGGTCAAGAAAAGAAAGTGAAATAAGTATTGCTAATTAGCTTCCCTTCTAATGAAAATGGCCTCTTCTATTAAACATTTGGCTGTGAAAAAAATCATCTGACTTTTGTTCCTTGTTTGAGTCTTATGGAGAACAATCATAATGCCTAGACTTTTTAATCCTGTTGAATCCTTCTAAGGATTGCCTCAGTCTGAGGGATGACAAAATCAATGTTAGAAGATTATAAAATAATCTTGGACATGCTTTCTAAATTTTCTCATATGTAAATGAGCTAATATTACTTGTAGGGCTGTTTCAAAGTTCTAAGGGATAAGGATCCTTAGGGCAATTTTTGACACACAGTAAACACTCAATGAATGTGTTTTATTATTACGATTGTTTTTGCTCAAAAAATATATCAAACTGAAGGGCAATACTTTTCTCCTCATACTTTTAAGATACTTAAAAAGAGAATGTATATTATTATATTTGTAAACATAAGTGACTTTTTTCAGAATATCAAAATTTAGTATGTACTTTTCCCTCCAGAAAAGGTGATACTAAATCATTGGTATGTCTTGAAATAGACAGTGTCTGCACTTGATGGAATGAGGTAATGCTATCGCCATCTATCTACATGGACAAAATGGAAAAACATTTTGGAGATATCCTCAACTCCTCTATATTATTTGTTTTATTTTACTTTACTTTTAATAAAGGTACTGGTGATTGAACCTGGGACCTCATGCATGCTAAGCATGTGCTCTACCACTGAACTATACCCTACTCTTCCATCTTATTTATTTTAATTAGTCACCTGATCCCAAATTATCTCTCCAGATTTATCTTCCTCCCCTAGCCCATTATCTCCTTGTTCTCCTATTTCCTATAACTTTTCTTATAGCCATGGTGTATGGATTTGCTCTCCCTACGTCTTAGCATGAGATCTTTTCAGTATCTGAATTATACAAGTCCCCTCACTCTACTTCTTGAACTCTACAGATAAACACCAAGTGATCAAATGTCCCCCTCTCCCTATATCCCAACATTTGTTAAGCTAACTTTTACTGTATATACCATATGTCAGTCATCCTGCTAATGCTTATTTTTCAAATTATCATCCAGCGCTCTCTTCATTTATTGGATAAGAAAACTTTGGGATGAAGACTTAGGGTTTAAATCACTTGTCCAAAATCACACAGTAAGTGGCAGAGTAAGGACTGAAACTTAGGACTCCAAAGCCTATACTATCAATACTATTATATAATTATTGTCAGAGTCTGTTTCTTCTGTCTTTCTACAGGATTTTTTTTACATATTTAATACATTGTGATCTCATGAGTATTCTTTCTCACTAGAGTATAAGAATCTTAAAAGCAGGCTCTTACTTATATTTGTACACTTGGAGCCTCACACAGCACTTAACAAAGAGTAAATGTTTGTAAATGTTTTGAATGGTTGCTTGAAAATGTATCAAGTCTTTCTCTGATTGGGTATCATGGTAGAAAAAAATATGTATTTTTATTTGCAAGGTCTGAGCTTATACATTAATATGTACATACTTGTATGTTCTTCAACAAGTCAAGTTACTCAGCATCCCTAAACCTCAATTTTAAAAATTTCTCAAATGAGAATAATAATTATGATAATCATAATTTTAAGTTTTTGTCATAGTACATTGCTGAAATAACAGCATATAAATGTAATAAAATCCCACTTAAGCTAACGAGATACTCTGAATATCACTGACACAAATAATTGAAATGAATAAACTGGACCTTCTTATACATGTCAAATAAAGTCAGCAACTAAAATAAGGATATAGATCTATCAAACATTACACTCTGCTTTGAGGATTAAAATAATTCTAATAGGTGTCAGAGTTCACTATTTTACTGAAGTGTTATCTCTGGGTATAAAATTTGTGGAAATAGCTTACTTTCACTTTTGCCTTAGTTTAATATGCATCCAAACTTACTATGGCAGCAGAGACTAACTGCAACCTTAGTATTTAGGAGAAAATAACCTCTGTTTCTAACATTGTTAATTCAAAACAGAAATAGCACTGAATGTCATAAACCTATATTTATGTAAAAGGTCTACATCATTAGCATTTTCTTCATATTTCTTAGAATCCGCTGGTGAAAAATAGGAGCTTTTAGGAATCGTATGGAGTTGGAGGGGTGTGAAAACAGAGACCGTAGGTCATTAGAGTAAGGATTACTAGTCATAAGCTAATAAGAAATTACGGTAGGAATTCAGGTTTCTGTGACATAAATGCAGTGAAATTTGAAAAATTACTTAATCTCTCTAAGCTCCACCTTTTCATCTCTAAAATGTGGAAGGTAATGCCTACATTTACTTTTTTCATAAGTATGTTGCAAGCCACTAACTGGGAAGGATTCTGAGATACAAAAAGTGAAACACACTTAAAATTTTTATTTAAAATATACAATATGTTTAGGAAAAATATAATTAATTTTAAGTTTGTCAATCTAAAGGACCATTGCTTTTAGAATTAAATATATTAACACAAAGGAAAGCAGTGGTACTAAAATCAATTTATTATTTGCAGTTTGCATCTAAACAAAAATACAGTAGTTACTGTGCGTTAGGCAAATCAAATATGTTGCTATTTTTCAATACTATGAATAAAAACATCATTTTATATATTTCATGTGATATATATGTGAGAAAAAAATTTCTTTCAATGCTCTCACTCTAAAGCTCACTTTTTAAATGAGATTAAATATCAATTATTAGTTATATTTTCTTAAGTAAGATTTTATAAAATATATTGCTATCATCAAAGGAAAAAAATTACAAAAAGCCACAGAATTAATAAACAGTAATTTCATGAAAAGATGGCCTTTCTCTATAACTAAAACATTTTCACTTTTCACTTTAGGATATATAGATAACAAATAAATCTTATGGCTTAAATGTTTATGTAGATCACTCATTTTAATTATTATATGTTTATTATAATGTATTCAATTTTTAATTTCTCTAAAGCAGAAAATTTATTATATATTAATTCAAATATGCAAGACTAAGACCTTTAGTCAAAATGGTAGATCCCTTCCAATTCTCCAACTTTTCTTTGCTACTTTTAGTATGAGACATTACTGATCTACCTATCTGAATGGTTATGCATTTTCCTACATATAGATGACCACTACATTGTTAACTTAAGTTTATCTTTACATGGTACTATGTTTTCAAAACATATTTTTTAATATCCACTTCAATATGGTTCTATAGAAATGGAATAAAATGATTAATCTCCTAACTGATAAAGAGTCCAATGTGACATGAGTATCTATTGCCAAGGAGCCCTGTATCCTCTAGCCTGTTGGAGTCACCATGAACTTTAAGATTGAAAAAAAAAAAACAAAGGTCATATTTCATACAGTATAAAATCCAATGTTGATATCATCCTTGAGGATCCTTGAATATCTTACATTTTCTTCTTCATCCGTAGCTTCATTTTCTTGCCCCCTTGTTCCTGAATCTCTCCTTTGTATCTTACTTTTTATGTAAGTCTTCCTTCTACATGCTGAAGTCCAGACCACCTTCTTCCTAGACAATTTTGTAAGCTCAAAATTGATGCTTCACTATACAGAACAATTTAGTTTTCTTTATGAGCTTCCAGAGAGTACCCTAAAAATTTCCTCTCTTGTGTTACTGCAATCTACTTTCTTTAACAAGGGGTCGGTCATACAGCTGAGAACGAGATTATGCTCAGATCTTAGGAAGCAAACATATCTGTGTCAGCTGTGACTTTAAATAGCATTTTTCTCAGCTACACAGATAATTCCTTGATTCTACATATGACACCTGTGGTGGAGGAGGATATCACAGAATTAATGACAGTTTTAGTTGGGCAAAGAACAAACTCTTGATATAAGAATTACTTTTTTTTACATTGTTTATAAGACACACTTGAATTACATGTGTTTTTGTGTATATAGTTTCAATGTATGTTCATTGCACAAATTATTCATGAGTTCATTTTTTAATATACCAAATGTGTAAGGTTGATGCCATTTCCATTTTATAAATGAGGATACTAAAACTCTAGGTATAAGTGAATTGCCCATGTTCTTTTAAACCCTAGCTGAGGTAGAATTTGGCATGGGTATTTTCACTTCAAATCCAGAAATGGTTCTATTCTATTATTAGAATAATTTAGAAAATATTGGATCCATAAAAACTAAAGGAAAACATTTATATTAACTAAAAACAAAGTGGTAAGAGCACTTATGGAGTGGTTAGGAAATGTAATGCCAAGAAGATGTGGCACAGAAACCTGACCATGTTACTTTCACTAATTATTAAGGATATTATTAATCACTGAGAGTGGAAGACAGAAAATGTTTTAATATGAAACAGAAAAGCTAAGGTGAACATTACAGGAGGGCAATTCTATCTAAAAGATACAACATGCACTGCATTTTGTAAAATTCTTAACTAAAATTGTATGCTGGTATATAGACTGTATATCACCATTGTATAGATTTTTCACACTGATGCTCTTCTATATAATCCAATCATTAGTGGAGTGGTATATCATTATGAAATTGGTTATGTTTTATTCTCCTTGTTTCATATAGCATCACTCAAGGAAGGAAGAAGAAACACATCGATAGAGTTTACTTTAAGGCCTTTAGGAGAAAAATAAATTAGTGTGAAAAACCACAACATGTACTGTATGAGTTTCCTTATGATGCTGATGTAAGAAAAGCTTTGCTGTACCTAAAACTTTCTTTGATATAATTATAGTTTGAAAATATGATACTAAAAAGGAAAAGCAGTTGCTCAAGAATCATCCTCTTGTGGTGATCTCTAAGGTTCTTTCAGTTCTCTAACTCGGTATCTCTAAGTCATTGACTCTGGAGTTATAATTTCCATTTGAAAGTAAAAATTCTAAAGAATAGAGAGAGTAGCCTCTTCAACTTTTACCAAATACAGGAGAACCCAAACCAAGCAACGAAGTATGTTTGATTGATCTTGGCTAGGGGACCTAGAAAATGGCCCTTCTACTTGCCCTTTGCATTAGGAGCTAAAAATGAGAACAATAAGATAGCTCATCCATAGCCAGTAGAAGTTATGATGATCTCCCACCTGACCCAAGTCTAAGGTCTCTGAGAGCACTGATATCAAGCCTGATTGCTCTGGCTCTGCTGGATTCCAACCTGCATACTCCATCATTATCAGCCTCAATAATAGTTTCTTATCAAGTTCACCCAGTACACTAAGAAAATTTAGAAAACATTCATGCAGCTTTTCAAAATGTCTGAAAATAGTTTAAAATTGACTTGTTCCCTATTGTCCACTTAAATTTATTTTAAGTATAGAAATTTGTATTCTTCTCTTGAATTCAGCCACTTAAACAATACAATGCCAAATGATGAATAAGGGGGCAGATCCATCATGGTGAGTGGCAGAATACAGAGAGGATATATTCTGAAAGGTTGTTCAGACATCCTATATTTCATAAAACCAGAGAGACAGTCTATAGACAACCACTATTGCCATCTGTTATTAATGGTTACAAATGGTTACAGTTTGTGTTGGGACATAGCCCTCCACAAGTTAAAAGTGTATATAGATTAGTAGATTCTAAATTCTGAATCGTCGTAATCATTAACTTTTTAAAAAGTTTTATTTTATAAATCATTATACAATTCTTTCTTATTATAATTATACTCTTTGAACATAAAAGTCTATATAAAATAATATGAAATAAAATAATTCTTCAATGTACACAAATCAAATTTTCACTTGGATGGATGTTGAACAAAGAAGAGAGAAATAAGACCAAAAATGTTGAAATGTTTCAATGCCACCTAAGAAATTAAGGACTAATTATTAAACTGAGTGTCATGTTTTCAGTGAATAATAAGCACTTCAAGCATTTTATGAAATTTAAGTGATTCATGATTTTAAAAATTCATTTAATATTTGAGACTAGATCTTTTTTATACAATCTATGCTTATTTTTCACCTGAGGTAAGTGTGTTATTCGACACCATACTGGTTTACAATGAGTGACACATTCCCCATAGTCTTTCTTTAGAAAGACAGGGGGTTATTACATGCAACATGTATGAAGCTGGTTGTTTTCTCCATATCCACTCCTCTGTCTATCATTCTCACTGCATGGGAAATTGTTGTGAGGGAAGTAATGCAATTTTCTTCAATCACAGCTCCTGATTCTGAAGGATGCCAAGGTAAACTGAAACATAAATTAACCTTATGCCATCTGGTCAGTATAAATATTTCAGATGCAAAAGGAGTTGCTACTAGTTTCTTGTAGATGTCCCAAGCAGAACAAGGCCTAGATTTGTTGTCCCTTTGAACCACTATCCTTTATTATCTGTTGATCATTTTGTTATAAGAGAGCTTGAATGGTTTGTGGAAAAGGGTACACTAGGACTACTAGAAAAGGAAACTCGACCTTGGCCCCACATTTGAAGACTGCTCAACAAAATAAATGCATGCAGTGGACCATACCTGACCTCCTAGGAAGGCACATTAGTGAACACACACTGTTACATGAGCACATCTCCCTAGGAGTAATGTCCTCCATCCCAAGCAGTTGATTTTTCCTTTTCCAATTAATTTCCTCTCAGCCTTATACTCTATTCTCCCTGAGAGTAATAGTGGTAAATATGAAATGTCTTATTCTGTAACATACCAGGGATGTTGTTCTCTGGCACCCCTTACTGATGGGTACCTCTTGTAATTGCCCTATTGTTCTCCTCTTTATCCATATCTGGTTCTATTCTTGGATCCAAATAATGCACTGTAAATAACATGGCTACACCATGCTTAGTTTTAGGAGGCTTTTTAATCTTTCAGATCAATATCACAGTTAAGTTAATATCACAGATATTAATCTCTTTGGTGCTAAAAGGATATGGGAGATGGAAGAGAGGTACAGAAGAGCTATGTGTAAAGAGCAGGTGAGCCACTATGATTTCTGGAGAGTTCTGACTCAGGGATGTAGTTAGGAATTCAAGGATATCAATTATGAAAAATGTTAATGTGACATAGTCTGCAAATGAATGATACAGTTTCTTTATCAACTTCTGATATGATGAGCCTTCACTGCCTTGTTTTACTTTAGGCAATACTGAGTTCTACTTGTGGATACAGAGAATCTTCCTTCTTGGCAGAGAATAAAGAACAAGAATTGTAATACAAACTAGCCAATTTAGAAAAGGAAACACAAAAAGGAGAACAAGGTATATGCACACTTTACTTTTTAAAAATATCTGTGTCTCTGCTTTTGTTCACCATTGTATCCCTCAAATTTTGTAGAGTGCTTGGTACATCGTAATTTCTCAATAAATACATGTTGAATGATTGAATGAACGTTACTTGAGCAAAAGTGCTGAATACAAAGTAAATATGACTAGTTTAATACTTGGGGGAAAATATTAATTTTGATAAAACCTAAACCCTATAAATGCTTTCACATGAATATTTGAAAACATAGAGGAAAAACATTTCAGGGTAGTAGAGAATGGCTTTTGTAGGATAGGTTCTTGAGGGGTACTCTTACACTGGTATCTGAATGCAGTAAGTTCACTGGGGAATAATCTGTGGGAGAATGAAAGAAGATAGGGAATGATTGTGACGCAGTCTCAAGAAAGGCCTCAGCTGATCCTGTGGGGAGCTCTGGTGCTGGAATGTACTTGAGAATTGGCTGAAATCAGGGAGAAGGAACATAGACTTTATCTCTCCATCCCTGCATGGACCAGTAATTGGATGGGTTTGTCCCTGGAAGGGTGGGTGTGTGACCTACAGCAAAACAGCATACTATAGTAGAGAGCCAAGCCCTGAAAAGCACACAACTGAAGACTGGCAGCAGCCAAAATCCTCAGCAGCTGGAAGAATGAGTGAGTCCATCCTGAGGAATGGATCTGGACTCTGTTGGAGTCATCAGCTACAATCAGAATGGATATGATTCAGAGGGAAATTCTAAAAACTAGGTGTTGAGAATAAATATTATATCATTGAATAATGACAGATACTCCAAAGAAATCAAGGGCAGAGTGGCATGAAAGGTAATGATGTGTTCAAGGAAATATGAGTACAAATTATATATAATATTTATAATTTGTAATAATAATAATATGATAATGATAGAATAGGACTTAGTGAGTGCTAACCCTGTGTCAGAACTCTTGTAATTACTTTACATGTATAATAGAGTCAAATATTATTTATGATAATCTGAACAAAAATTACTAGTACATGAGTGTCATAATCCTTCCTTATTTTGGCCAGATTACTAAAGGGGAAGAGTCTTTCTTTATCTATAGCTATCACCAATCTCTCCTTTGCTGTAAAAAATGACTAATATATGAAGAGGATATAAGGAGAAGTTTTTTAATCACGGAGAAGATTAGAGGTTTCTGGCAAGGGAGTATAGTCAGGAAGGAGGGTTGTAGTTATCAAAAGTCAATGCAAAAAAAATTCATGGTGATTTAACTGTTTAGTATCTTGACTGTAGTGGCAGATTTTAAATCTACACATAAAGTATAAAACTAAATAAACACACACACGAGCAAACATACACACAAACACAAATACATGAGTATAAGTAATATTGATGAAACCTAAATAATATGGTGGATTGTATCAATGCCAGTATCTTGGCTATAATATTTACTATAGTTTTTGCAAAATGTTACCATCAGGGGAAACTGGAGAAAGGGTATATTAATATCCTTTTATTGTTTCTTACAACTGCATGTGAATTTACAATTGCCTCTATAAAATTTCCATTTTAAAGTGAAAAAATAATAATATGAGTGGGCATTTTTAAGGGTTAACTTCCATTTGAGTTCATATTGTTGCCTGCTACAATAATTTAGGGGTAAACTGAGAGAGATGTTGTTGGAAGTATTAAAGTATTATCTAGAAGGCTTTATCATATCTTGCCTATTTTTCCCAGATACTGAACACAACAGAATGATACTTGTCTTCTGCTGCCACTTCTACAGAAGTTAAAAGTGATCCCTGTTTTTGAGAAAATGTGATGACTCTGGCCAGAGTGCAGAACTTAGGGAGCAATCCATTAAGCTGAGGTGGAGAATACAGAACCTTTAAAAAAAAAAAAAAACTTAGGAATAAATCTGACCAAAGAAGTGAAAGACAAAGAACTACAAAATATTGACTAAGGAAATTAAAGATCACTTAAAGAAATGGAAAGATATCCCATGTTCTTGGATTGGAAGAATTAATGTTGTTAAAAGCAATCTACAGACTTAATGTAATCCCTATCAAATTACCCAGGACATTTTTCACAGAACTAGAACAAGTAATCCTGAAATTTATATGGAATCACACAAGATCCAGAATTGCCAAAGCAATACTGAAGAAAAAGAAGGAAGCTGGAGGAAAAACCTTCCCAGCAGACAATACTATAGAGCTACAGTAATCAAAACAGCATGGTATTGGTACAAAAACAGACATATGGACCGACAGAACAGAATAGAGAACCCACAAATAAACCTACAAACTTTTTGGTTAATTAATCTTTGACAAAGGAGGCAAGAACATACAATGGAGTAAAGACAGTCTCTTCAGCAAATGGTGTTAGGAAAACTGGACAGCTGCATGTAAATCACACTATACACAAAAATAAACTCAAAATGGCTTAAAGACTTAAACGTAAGACAAGACACCATAAACCTCTTAGAAGAAAACATAGGCAAAACATTATCTGACATAAATCTTAGCAATGTTCTCCTAGGGCAGTCTACCCAGGCAATAGAAAAAAAAAAACAAACAAATAAACAAACAAAAAACAAAAAACAAATGGGACCTAATTAAACTTAAAACCTTTTGCACAGCAACAGAAACCACAAGCAAAACAAAAAGACAACCTATGGAGTGGGAGAAAATATTTGCAAAAGATGAGACTGACAAGGGCTTAATTTCCAGAATATATAAACAGCTCATAAATCTTAATAAGAAAAATTTTAAAAAAAATCCAAAAATGGGCAGAAGACCTAAACATGCAATTCTCCAATGAAGACATACAAATGGCCTATAGGTATGTGAAAAAATGCTCAATCTCACTAATTATCAGAGAAATGCAAATGCAAATCAAAACTATAATAAGGTATCACCTCACACCAGTCAGAATGGCCATCATTCAAAAGTCCACAAATGATAAATTCTGGAGAGGATGTGGAGAAAAGGGAACCCTTCTACACTGTTGGTAGGAAGGAAGTTTGGTGCAGCCATTATGGAAAACAGTACGGAGATTCCACAAAAGACTAAAAACAGACTTACCATATGATCTACCAATCCCACTCCTGGGCATATATCCAAAGGGGACCTTAATTTAAAAAGATACACACACCCCAATGTTCATAGCAGCACTATTCAAGACATAGAAACAACCTAATGTCCATCGACAGATGACTGGATAAAGAAGATATGGTATATTTATACAATGGAATACTACTCAGCCATAGAAAAGAATAAAATAATGCCATTTGCAGCAACATGGATGGACCTGAAGATTGTCATTCTAAGTGAAGTAAGCCAGAAAGAGATAGAAAAATACCATATGATATCACTTATATGTGGAATCTAAAATAAAAAAGTCAAACAAACTTACAAAACAGAAACAGACTCTTAGACATAGAAAACAAACTTATGGTTACTGGGGGGAAACAGGTGGGAAAGGATAAACTGGGAGTTCAAGATTTGCAGATACTAATATATATAAAATAGATAAACAACAAGTTCAAACTGTATAGCACAGGGAACTGTATTCAATATCTTGTAGTAACTTATGATGAAAAAGGATATGAAAACAAATATATGTATGTTCATGTATGACTGAGGCATTATGTTGTACACCAGAAATTGATACAACATTGTAAAGGACTATACTTCAATAAAAATATATTAAAAAGAACAAAGGCAGAAAAAAGAATAAAATCAACAATGGCCTACATATATTGAACATTTATATGTCATGCATTGTGCTAATTACATGATCTTTAACTCTTTAATCTTCAAAACAATACCTCAAGGTAGTTCTTTGCCGTTTTACAAGGAGATTAAATTAATTTCTAAGGTCATAGTGTTAAAAGGCAGAAACAGGATTCATATGCAGATCTTTTTGTAAGCTTCAGGTCATTATCTCTATTGTACATAATGAGCAAAACATAGCCTTGTATAAAGCTGAGTTAAAGCTTAGAATCTGCAGTATAGGACAAAGGATGAAGAACTATGCGTTAACTACATATTTTGTGAATCCAGGTAGACATACTGAAGATTTAGGGGAAAATCACTTAGAGTAAAGGATATGGGCAGTAATTCAGAAGTCATCCAATCATTCATTTTAACCACTCTCCAAGAGAGAATATTATGGCCAAATTTCTAGGATATGGTGAAACATAACTAATATTGAACAATATATAATTTTTTCTTTTTGTAGGTTTTCTCTGTTGGAACTTTAAAACAAATATACCTTTTATGTCATATGAATTACAGCTTATGGTTGTAATTTGAGTGCACTGTGGAAATCTAGCTGGGACTACCCTTGAAAAAGCCATTGCTGTCTCTTTTCTCCCCAGAGGAATAGTTGACTCCACTCCCAATAATCTAATAAGAAAATTAGGACTGCAGATGCAATATGAGAAACACCTGTCAGTATAGATCCAAATTAGGCATAAAAATAATTACCTGTCTTCATTCTTTCTGTTCATACCTCTTCTATCTTCCTCATTTATTTCCTCTCTCCTCTCGCTTCCTTTTTCATTTTTAAAAATATTTTTAAGTTGCCATTCTCTTCTATAATTTGCTTCCTCCTTCTTCATCTCTCTTTTCCTGGATTTGTCTTCCATTCCATTTGCTACCACACAACAGTACAGTCCATACTTGAATATTAATGCAGTCACTTAATGCTTATCACTTTATCTTCATTGTGAAATATGAACTAAGCCCACCCCCACATCCTCTCTCTCCTCTCCCTGTGCCTAGACACTGAGCTACAAGTTAGATTTGAATGTATTCTTACTAAGTACATTTTTATGTAATAGTGAAAATTATCATAATTTCTTTCTGAAGTTCTTTAGTTTATTTCTTATAAAAGACATCCTTAAGTTTATCTTAAAAGTACATCTTATTTCTTTGCCACATTTTATATTGCACATTTTAGTTTATTTTACATTGTGGGCTATTTTTGTTTTACAAACTCAGAATTTTCTGCTCTCAGCCATTCCTCAGTAATTGTCTATTCTCCTCACGTGGGGCTATCCAAACTTAGCCCACTGGAGATTTTACTGGACACCATCCAAGAGGCACAGGCCAGCATCCTGCAGTGATGATTACAGATGTTCTCATTTTTGATGAAAGGGGAAAGAAGCAACAACCCACAGTTAGCAGTAAGTCCCAGCATACCTGCTTATCTTGATGGAACTAGCTGAGTGGTCTAGAAATCTCAGGCTGAAAGACTATTTCCCTGGATATGTATTTGGCCAATTTAGCTAAAGAAAAGTTATAATTTAGAATCATTTTTTCCACCCATACACGTATGAGATAAAAGTTGCCTCTTTTTTTTTTTTTTGGTCCTAATTAACTTTAATGTGTTTCTTTCTTGGTTATTCCAGATGTACTTAAGCTGCTGCATCATTTATATTCCTCTCTCTTTAACAGATTTGAGGAGTCTAGATAGAAATCTTTCTAAAGTACTTCAAAGCCCAAATTTATTCAAAATCTACTCTTCAGAATAATCAGAAAAAACATATTAAAAGTGTATTCAAAAGGAGAGAAGCGATTGAAGATTGCAATGAAACCTAGTTTATAATTATTTATTTAAAGGTCATTTTCCTCTGATTTCCCCAGTGGCTAACAGAAAACAGAGCCCTTCAAATCCCAGCAATAATTATAAAGAAGGACAAAGTGCACTAAAGTTCTTGATATTAGGTACTGTAGGGAACAATTTTGCCCTCAGAGACACATTTCTTTCCATATATAAATTCATGAAAAGATCTTTCAATCCATTTGAACTCATTTCAATTGCCATTTTTAATAGTCTCTCAGCTATATTTAACAATTTAGAAATCTATTTCCCCTGACTTTGCCCATTGTAACAATTATTAATCATTTTTATTTAACAATCTCAAAGCTCCAGAGATACTGAGTATATTATGTGAACTCATTCAATACATATTTCTGATGCAACAGATGCTTCATAACCTCAGAAATAAACAACCTATATTCTTAAAGTAATTATGAGTGGAAGCCATATACTTTTCTATGACAAATAAACCAGTCAATACCAAAATAAATACTTACTGGGCAGAGGCCAAAAAATTAATAAATTGACAACAAATGTGGGTGGAAGAAGCTAGAATTTTTCTAAACTCATAAAAGATCAAAGAAAAATAATTACCACAGAGCTATACACTTAAAGGCACATTATTACTTTGAATAGAATCTTCAAACTTTAGAGTTGCTAGAAAACTTACAGCAGGATTTCTAACCTTTTCAAGAATTAAAACTCTTTTTAGTATGTGATTAATGCTATGAGCCTTCTCTTTAGAAAACATGTACAATGAAATACACTTAAAATGTCGCTTAACTATAGGTAGTTTAAAGAAAATCTGAAGATCTCTTAGAGATCACATATTCTAGGTCAAAAATCCCTTCCTTAGATGTAACTAGTTCAAATATTTTATAAAATGCATTAATCAGCTTTGTAACATAAATAAATTATGATCTGATCACATATTCTAGGTCAAAAATCCCTTCCTTAGATGTAACTAGTTCAAATATTTTATAAAATGCATTAATCAGCTTTGTAACATAAATAATGATCTGATCTTTCTTGAATACTTTTAGTGTTAGGAAAATCACCACTCTACAACATTTTTTATTTTTTGAACAACTATAATTGATTAATTAATTGAAGTCTGATTCTTTTAAAATGCTATTCATTGTCACTTGGTTTTCAAATCTATAGATACACAGAACCCCTTTTTATATGTTAGCCCTTATACATATATAGCTATAATAGCTTTCTTAGCTTTCCTCTTTTTCAGGCCATATACTCCCCCAAAACCTTCAGTCAATACTCTTAAAACCTGGTTTTTCAGTTCCTAAAAATTCTGATTGCTTTCCTTCTGGTATTCCAATTTGATAATGTCCTCCTTAAAATACAGCAATCAAAGAAGTGCATATGTGATTTGATCAGATAAGAGTCTGTTTTCCTACTATAGGAAATCAAAACATGAGAGCAGGGAATTGAGCACGTCTTTCTCCCAAACCCCAGTTCCTAAGGATGAAAGAATCTAATATAATAAGTAAAATTGGGATCTCACCTATGCAATTATCAAGGACTTTGAGGTAGAAGATGATGTTATCTGCCTCCTAACTTTAATATTTTATCCATGAAATCTTAGGGAGTCAGGACAAGAATATTAACAGAGCTAAGAAAAATGAAAAAATTATACTCCAAGTAAAAATTATATTAACTTAAGGGAGTAGTCAGTATGGAGTTCTGGAAAGAAAGTAAATAATTTTCCAGAGTTTATTGAGGCATTGGATCTGGGGTACAAAAATGGAATAGGAATGGCCTAGATGAAATGTCTCTCAAGGTTATCTTTTTCCTTTTCCAATATTGTGATCATCAAGACTCTTCCTGATTATCATCTGATTTCTCAAAGGCCCTATTACTGGAAATGAGATTCCCTGGTTAGAAAATAGAAGCATTCCAGGCACTGAAACCTAAGCCTCACTCCCCTATCACCACCACTGTTATTTAATTCACTCAAAATGATGACATACTTAGTTTGACTCCATTTAAAAATGAAAGATTTTTACCCCTTTTATTAGGTCATGTCTTTTTCATATTGCATTTTTCAGTTGAATCTTGGACATAAGGACAGAATATTACCACCAATTTGTGACTGAATTTCCTCTGGAACAGACAACTCCAATCAAGTTTTTGGATATAAGTTTACTAGTACATCTGCTAGTAGTTCTAGCACACAAAAAGTTGATGGTGCTGGTGGATGATCATGGTTGAGATCCCTTCTATTATCTAAAATTAAACAGAAACTCTCAGCTTTCATCATCCAATAACTTAATTCTTATTCTCATTAAAACTATTGACAAGTATATTGAAAAAGAGAAGACTGAGCAAGACTAAAAGAGATATGGTAAAATTTGATAGGGTGCTTTTACGGACCATAGCTGTTTTTTGGTTTCCAGAGGCTGCCTATGACAAATTACCATGTACTTGGTGGCTAAAAGCAACTAACATTTATTTTCTTAGAATTTTTTAGCTTCTGCAACTCCTGGCCTGAGTGTGTATATTTACCTCTAAGACAGACAGCACCAGCTTCAGCAGGATATTCACATCACTAAGCTCAGAGCAAATAAAAATTGACATAGTTTTGGTCTATCATCATTGTCTCTGCCTTGTGTTCGTGGGTTCCAATTCATTCTTGCTCTCTGCATTTCACATCCATCTTTTTTACCTGACAACCTGCTCTGTAGACTCCCAGCTCCACTAACATCAGATGCAAAGACAATAGCCTCTCAGATACAGGTTAACCAGCAGCTACACTGCATAAGGTAGAGTTCAGAGGGCTGAGGTAGAGCCGTGGACAACTATCAAGGAACTTCCAACATTTTTTCAGGTGGATTTCAGAATTTCTATAGAATAGTGAAAATTTTGTGGCTTCCATTTCTGCCCCCCACCTCACCATTGTCACAGAAGTGTCTGTAGCACTTATCTCATGCCTGTCTCACCATTTTATGTTGGGTGTGTGGGGCAGATGGATTATCTTTTTAGTTTCACAGGTCTCTAAATTGAGAAAAACTGTGCAGGAATAGCTGTATTTAAAGAACAACACCCCAAAATTTCATCCATTCCTAAACTTAATTTATATGCTAAGATTTTGGATTTTGAGATACTTTTGATATCCATACTGTAATGGGGTAAGCCTTTCGTGGAACTTAAGGGGGAATAAGTGTATTTTGCATGTTGGGGAGATGTGAATAATCAGAGAACAGGAGGCAACTTCCCAGATGCTCCCAATGATTCATACTTCCCAGTATTTTTGTCTTTGTACCCTTATGAATCCCCTACCTCTTAAGTATGGACTGCATTGAGTGACTTGCTTCTAGCAAAAAAAATGACAAATATGATGAGATATCACTTCCAAGCTTAGGTTACAAAAGGACTGTAGCTTTCATTCCTGATCTTTCTCTCATTCTAGGAGAAGCAAGCTGTGAGTAACCCTATGGGAAGAACACATGACAATGAGCTAATGTTTCTGTTCAAACTGAGGCATACCAAAGGCTATATGAGGGAGCTTGGAAGCAAGATTTTCTCTAGTCATGTGTTCACCTGAAGCCACAGCCCTGGTCAATATGCTAACTACAGTCTCATGAGAGACTTTGAGGCAGAGACATAAAGCTAAGCCATGTCCAGAATCCTGACCCACAGAAACTGTGAGATAATAAATGTGTGGTGTTTCAAAGACCTAAATTTTGAGGTAATTTGTTATACAATAGATCACTAATATACTAACAGTCTGAAATAATTAGTTTAAGAATTATTCCCTAAATTTGGAATGCTTCTACATATGAAAAATCTTTAACTTTACATGCTGTTTTTACTTATCCCATATTTTTATATTAAGTAAGAAATCCTGTTCTCAGATACTGAGGATTAAAATGTTATTCTCATATAACAACAATGTATTTCAATTAATTATGAATGTACCTAGTTTATTACCCCATAACTAATATACCTTAATTTTAAAAACTGTATTAAAATGTCCTTGAAATCAATCAATGTGTCCAGTCAATATCCCTTGATACAGTAAATATTTTAAAATAAATATATTTACCTTCATTTCAATTATTCTTATTGAATATATTTTACATCCTTGGGATGACCTCCCGCATTTTAAAATATTGAATCTGTTTGACAATCTACTATGGATTTATATCTTAGGTTAATATCAATCTTGCCAGGCTATAGTTTTTTGCATTTTAAAAAATCTAGAAAGCTTTTAGCAATCTCTGTACAATCACCTTGATTATTGTGGAAATCAATGTCCTCTTACTGGTATCTGTTTTCTATTACAGAGAAAATGGAAGGAAATAGAAGATGTGTAGTTCAGCTCTCCCTTTTTTATTCTCTCAGTTCTCTGGTAATAAATTCCTCCTTCTCTTCAGACAATGCTTTTCTTCTATTTCCTAAACATTAAAATAACTCTATTCTGTTATCATAATATTCTCTCACAAACCTCCATTCATTTGGTATATTAGAGTTTTGGTTGGTTGGTTTATTTGTTTGTTTCTACATTACATCTGAAATGCTTCATGCAATGTTTTTCTTTATTTTTCTTTTAACATTTCTTCAATTTTCATAAAGATCTTTTTAAAGAGCTACTAAGAGAGTGAAGCCTGAATTCAAATTGGCTTCTGAATTTCCTCCTTTCCTTTCTTTAAAAAGTTATGTCTTCATGATAGTAATACAAAAATATTTGTGAGTTATTAATCTTTATGTATTGTCCTTCCTAAGTTGTAGCATTGATTATATTTATCTTATACGATCGAAGCAAATTATTCAAAAACTCATATGATATCCTTATTTCATTCTGTTACACTTTTTGAGCAAAGAATATAAAAACAATGCCGTAACTTAAATTTATTTCTATTCTAGTTCATAAATATACAAGCACTGATCGCTGACACATAGACAACACAACACACACGTAAACACTCAAGTAAGTATAACTGAGTAAATAACCTCCAGAACATTTATTTCCTATATCCTTTTTTCCTCAGACTCTTCTAAATTTGTGGAGAGATTTTAAGCAACCCACCAATCCAGATATACCTACAACTACTCAAATCCCAAATTGTTTCTCCTTTCTCATTCCTAATGTCTTTTCTTCAAAATGCTTCTTCCCTCACTGTGGAGTTTATGCCTCCTTTCTGTATTCACATTTCTGTTACTTAACGACATTTCCATAATCCCTGCTTCCTCTCCACTTCCATAACTTCCTTAACTAAAGCACTGCACACTCTCTAACAATGCTTTCTCAGGAAAATCATGTATCTAACCTAAATTCCTACAGCTGTAGGATACAGGCCATTCTGTTGTTTACCATCACTTTGACAATAAAATGTTCTTTATTATTCTTCATAAATTATCTGCCTATATACTTCTTACATGTTGCCTATCATATATTTTACTATAGTTCTCCTCAATCAGCCCTTACAGGATCTGTTTCCTACTCTGAACTTTGCCAATATTGATGCTCACTTTACAAACACTGTCAGGGTAATTTTTAGTGCTTAATTATAACCCTTAAAAACTGCCAGGTTATGATATGAATTAAATGCTTAAAGTCATATGTTAACATGATAATTAAATTGACAATTCAGTCTAAAATGAAAAGTCTACTCCAAATACACTGAAGGTAAGTTGAAACAAAAACTAACAGAATACCCTCAAAAACATGTTACCTACAAACTAGTAGCTTAGTAGTTGCTCACTCAAAATAGTTCTAAGAGCTTCTACATGATCTTATTTAATATTTTCATTAACAATCTGAAAAAGAGAGTAACAGCATTTAATTAGACTTCAAAGTGAAAGGAAATCAAGAAACTATTTGGGAAACTGCTGAGGACAGAAACAATATAAAGAACCTAAGAGAGATTACCAAACTGGCAGGAAATAAGATGATGGCTAATAAAAATAAATGGAAGTTCATAGATAATAAAAATAGGTAATTTTAAAGACTTTATTCATTAAACTTTAGGGAGACAAGTTCCTGGGGTAGGTACTAAAATAAGGGGAACAAAATACAAGTCCTATCTTGAAGGCCATCATGATCTAATGACCAGTAGGTTAGAGTCCTTAAAACAAACTCCAGGGCACTCTTGCCAGATGCTTAGAAATGACTCAGAGTCCACTATTCCATCTGAGATATTATAAACCCAGACTTGCATTATTCACTAAAGACTGAATACATTAATTGAGCCATTTCAGTTTTAATTCATTCTTGTTTAACTGTCATCTGTAGTAGAAACAAACAGCAGAAAAGATCAATATTAATGGATACTCCCTGACTCAATACCCTACAATTTTAATATCTCAAATTTTAAATATTACAAATCTGGCAATAAACTATCAGTACATCTGTTAACATTGCTGAATAGGTAAAACGTCTTTAAATAAAAAGTTTCCCTAGCGTGTTTTCTGATGATGAAATTAAAAGGATCTTTTGATGAAGAAAACTGTATCCACCACTTCCTTATTTTTCCCTTTTTTGAAAGTTTAGGCCTCAGTAAATCTCCATCTTCAAATTTGTAGAAGTGAAAACAAACCCACATATTTGTGAGATTCAGGAATTTCTTAATTATGTATAACTAAAAAGTACAAAAATAAAGTTGATGAGAATGCTGATATACTAAAATATTAAGGACACCTATTTCACATATCTGTCTTCATTTTTGGCTATATATCAAAGCAATATTATTCACTGAAGTGATAAAGTAAGTAAGCATTTCAACTTAACATGACAAAAACATAACTCTTGATTTTGAAGACTAAAACCTCTTCCTCCTACAGTCTTCCCCATGTCAGAGAAGATGAATTTCTATGCTACAGTTGTTCAGGTCAAAACATTGACAGTATACTGCAGTCTTCTCTTTCCCTGATAACTCATATCAAATAGCAAACTCTGCTATCTTTCAAAAACATTAAAAATTTTATTAGAAATAAAAAAATCCACCCAATTCTTATGCCCATCAGTGCTACCAGACTAGCAGAAGGTCTCTTACCCATCTTATCCCTTTTGGGTTTTTTTAATAGCCATGTAAACCATCATTCCTCTTCTAACCTTGCCTTTTCACAATCTGTTCTCCCCATACCAGTCTTTTTAAAATCATACTCTAATCAGACCATTGTTCTGCACAAAATCTTTCATTATCTTCTCACCTTACTCTGGGAAAAATCCAGAGTCCTTACTGTGACCTTCAAAGCTCTAAATGATCTGCACTTCCACCTTCCACCAGCTCTGTAACTTTATCTCACGTATTTTTTCCTTTCAGCCAGCCTCAAGGCCCCAGGTACAGAAGTCTCCTTACTGTTCCTCCAATTCACGCTGTATATTGTTGCCTCAGAGCCTGTGCAATTATTGTTTCCTCTGCCAGGAAGTGAACTTCCTTCACTTATTTCTGTGACTGACTCTATAGATCCTTTTACATCTCTGCTCAAATGTAGCTTTATCAGAAAGGGCTTTCTTTTCTTATCTAATCTTCCTTTCTCTCCTCTCTCCCTTCAGTGGTGTCAGATATGATTCATGGTCCGTATCTCTCCAATCCTACTCTTCCTTCCTTGCTACTTCTTCCTTCACAGGCAATGAATCTCTCGCACTTCTAGTTCTATCTTAGTGTCTCCTTCTGAGAGAACCTGAACTGTCAGAGGTAACCATTTTGAATTTACTTTTTTTTTAGGAATCAAAACTATGCATAATATTTTGTTGGAAAAATAATTTTGTAGGTAAAGCAAAAAATTGAGATAATTACATTGTGTGTGTGCACGTATGAGAAAAGAGAGAGAAACAGATAGATTTCCCTCTCCTTTGGAGACTCGGGCTTATCTTAGTGTACTAGTTGCTAAGATGAATGACTGGAAGGAGGAAGATTCAGGCACTAAGTGCAAGAGAACATTGAAAACCAAAATAAGAAAAGCTGAACCAAGTCATCAGCCAAAGTGGCTAACAGAAAGCAAGTAGCAGAAATCAAACTATGATGGTTAAATTGGGGGAGATTTAGAAATTGAAATGAGGGTAAAAGTCAAGACTGGAATGAAACGGTCCAATAACGTTCTAAAATATGAACCAAGGGACATAATACTGACTTTGCACTGGGTTCTAGGACACACTTACAGCACATTCACATTATAACATACCTCATCAAACCTGGAAGTAGGTAAAATTTAAAACACATTTCAAGTTATGTAGTGGTTATTTTAATTATCTATCTTCATTATCTAATCTCTCTTCTGGTATGACAGATTAAGAGCAATGCTCATAAAACAGAACAGTGGGATTCACCAAGATTGCTGGGAAAATTCCAAGAGAGTCTCAGAGACCAAAAAGACATGGTTTCTAGCAGCTACATGATGGTACTGAACAAAGTACCTGACTGCAGAGAACAACATTCATAAAATGTTCAGCACCCTTTCTGGACCCTTCTTTCAGTTAAGTTTTTCTTTTGAATATTACAATGCTGATAATGGCCATTGTATCATGTACATACCAGCAAGCTAATTCACAGATTAATTTGAGAGCTATGATGTAGCAGTCATATGGGTCATGCCATCTTAGATTAAAGGGAGGATTTAAGTTGAAATGTGAAAATCATCTATCTACTTTATAAGCAGTATTGGAAGAAATTGACTTTTTCAGAATGAATAAGACATGAAAGATTTTGGAGTTCATTAATTTTTAATTAATTAATTTGAAAAAATTTCTGAACACATATTTTATTTAGGCTAGGCACTAGTGATCAAGGGATGTCGTAAAAAACAGAAAAACTATTGCCCTTGTTGATACTTGGTATGCATTTGAGAATACTTCCGCATGATTTTGATGTTGTACCAAGTGAACTGGGACTGTATCTCAAGACTCTATGATCATTTCTATAAATGCCTTTAGTTGTAAGGGAAAATCATATAAGAACACTGGCAAGACATACTGTACAATGTAAATATATAATCTGTTAATTTGGAGCATTAAAAACAAAGAGATATTCACCAGCAAAATGTTATTGGGAGGAGACATTTTTCAGAATATGCTTTTATTTCCCTCAGAGAAGTGGAGCAAAAATGTTAGTTTCAAACATCTTAGAGGCATCTGTTAGTATAGACTCTCACATTTTGGTAAAACTTTCTTGGTGTAACTGATTAGCAAGAGGCTTAAACCAAGGGAGTCTGAAACTGTCGATGGGCCAGACAGGATTGCAATGTGGGAAATGAAGAGGATAATATTCAATGCAAAAGATATTTATACTAACAGCATTTGTACAACATCATTTCAGCCTTCAGGTGATAGTCTTAAGTGTCTGGTAGAAGAGCAAAACATACAAGGTGTTGCAAAAACTGACACGCAAGATTTGAAAGATGTATATTTCTTTCAATGCAACAGACTACATAAGAGTAACATGGAGAATGGGATTAGCTAATTGATGAGTTAGAGCTTAGAGATCTTGCTGTAAAGAGCAGAGTATTATTGATGCTCACAAGGAAGTTCTTGTGCAAGCTGCACAGACATAAATATACACATAATGACTAGAAACTGGAAATGAAGAGGAAGAACAGAAAATATGGCAGTGGCAAGAGATTCTCTTTCTTCATTTGAATGGGTTAGCAAAGCAGCAATTGTCAAAAGCCAAGCGGGAAATAAAAGTACAGTACACATTTTATCACAAAATGGGGTGATCCAGTCACTTAGTTGCTAGGAGATGGAGCCCTGTATCCATACAAAGTGACCGCTGACCAGTGATTTGATTCATTTTGGAAGGCCTTCTGTGTAGTGAGAAGACTGAAAAGATTTTAGATGAATTTTACTTTCTGTTTATCAAGAAATATTTCCCTGGTAAGATGATTTTTTTTAAGAAATGGTTAAATGTCAAATCATAAAGAGATATGATAACACATGTAAATCTAGGCTCAGGTATGTGGTTATAAATGCCATTTAGAGCCTTCTAGCATGCAACTCCTAATAATAGGTCGTTATCATTCTCTTTATTTGGCAATGCAAGCTCTTTTAGTATTACTTCCACAAATCTCTCAGGGCTGCAAACTATTAATCTTTGGGAAAACTTGCTACAAAGACTTCCCTTTAAGAGGTAGAAATGTTTAATGTTTTCAGCATGAGTCCAGTATTGCTACAGGAGGGTATATCATAGAGGTTTTGAAGCACTGGATCAAACTTCATAGATAAGCAAGGTATTCCTTTTGCACAGCAAGTCAAAGAGAAAAGGGCATGTATAGGAGTCAAAGAACTGGTAAGGGTGATTGAAGTTTCACTACAAATAAGATATTGCACCCTTCTTTTCTACCATAAAAGCATCATAGATATTAGTACATTGTCTTATTTAACTGAGTAAACATTTCAGTAGTTTGGGTTTTTCCAATAGCAAAAGCTGCAACAAAGATGTGAGTATAGGTAATTTATTTCAAAGGTGATCTAAGGAAACAAAATGAGAGGAAGATAGATACAGCAAAAAATGGGAAAAGATCAAAATGTGGTGTGGTAACAAGCTTCTGCTGAGAGAAACTGGGCCTCCAAAAATGGGTTCCCTCTGATGTACCATATAGGGATTGCCTTACTGGTAACTGGGGGAATTTATTCATTGACTTGCATCCCTCTTTGATTGAGAGTTACATGGAAAGAGGTGCATTGGTTTCAATGTATGACATGATCAGCTTGTAACTGAGTCCCATGGTTCTGGAAAAATCTTTTAGATGTAAAATTAAAAATAGATGCAAGTGCTTCGATTGAAAGCTTTCAGCATGCTAGGAAATAGCCTCTGCTGAAACCTTATACAGGCAACTGACAAAATACTGTGGTGGGGGGTGGGGGGGGGAGACATCAATAGTATCTCACACATATTTGTTTTGTGATTTTTTTGAAAATCGTATTTAGAAATATAAATATTATATTACTGTAAAATAATGAAGTGAAGTAACAAAGAACACATTTTAAAGGAAAAAATATGTCTGTTTTCTTCTCTATTAACTATTTCGAGTTGGGTCCAAGCTGACAATTTTGCCTGGTAGTAAGAAGGCCCTGAGTTACACACAGACAACCAGATGGCTCTACTTTCTGAAGAGAATTCTTTGACTTTACTTTGATGCTGATCATTTTCTTCATTTCAGAAATTACTGCCTGATCTACACTTATGAAAACTGTCAGGAGCATGAAACGTCAATGTAAAAATGGTTCATTTGAAATCTTAGGAATATTGAAATTCTACAGTGCTGCAGGCACCGTTTATTTATCAAGTCATCTTGGACCTAACTGCCACTTAAAATTCAGAAACGAGCAAGTTTTAGAAAAGAAAGAGATTCACTCTAAACATTTTTTCATATGGCTTTGATCTGATTAGAGAATACCCAGATATGCACAGAAATCACTCACAAAAACACACTTGTGTGAGCACACACACATCCCCTCACATACATACAAACAAGGCTGTATCCTTGAATTCAACACTAATAAGATTAGGTGATCAAGAAAACACAATACCCTGCTGTAAAGAGTCAAATGAAAAGGATTTTTTAAACCTAGAAAGTAAGGAATTTCTGACTAAATCAAAACTTGGCAGCAAATGTGTAAACTTTGTTAGTATATACTAAACTGAATTTATAACGTATACTTCTGATGTTGAAAACTGCAAAAACTCAGAATACATTTTTTTCTGAATTTCAATTAGTGAATAATTTTAAGATTTCTGACTGGAATGATTAGCTGTAAATAGTTGAGAGAAGTGTTAGGAAGAAAAATATTGTTTTGCTTCTGTTCTGGGGTGTAATATATTGTGTTAAATTCTCCAAATTAGAAACTTTTAGAAGATGGCAGATTGGAGTTGTGTTAGGTTTCCACAAGATGTGTGAAATGGTAAGGGCCAATTTTATAAGTAAGATTTTATATTCTTATCTTTTGTTTAATTATATACACAAAATATTTAATGGCAATTATCTAGAGTTTCTTTCTATACATTTTAATTTTTCCCTTTTAAAAAAAATTTCACTTTGCTGAATCTCTGCATTGTTTGAAAATAAAGATGGCTGTAAAAAAAAAAAAAACCTTTTCAAGGTGTCTATCAGATCTGAGGGATCACAAATATGAGTAGTTATTAAAACAGGTAAATGATAAATAGCATTCAAAAGCAATTTTTCATATGCTATACCAATAAGAAAATGGAAATTCAAAATATTTTTCCATCTGTATGTAATCTAAAAAGAGACGTTAGCAAAATAGTGTATTTTATAATTGCTTTATGTTAATTTTATTTAAAAGTAACTCAAAGCTTGAAGTTTTGTCTTAGCACCAAAAATATTTCATATATATATAAAATGTTTTATTGGAACTCTAAATACATTGAGAATCCTGCAGTTTAGGCTGTCATCTCTCTTGAATCTTAATTCACTACAAATCATATTGTCTTAGCAATTCCAAATAGATTCAATTAAAGGCAGTTATAAAACAAATTGTCTGGGATAAGTTTAAATTATGTGGGTTCTAGACATGCAAATTTAGGGTAGCCAGTTTGTACTCTCCATCCAATAATGAAACTACCTGAAAACGTGAAAAGAGTGTACTCTGAAAGAAAAAGGCCCAATCCATCTTATTTGTTTTTTTCAAAATGAGTGATTTCTACAATTATTTCACTAAAATACAAGAGCATAAAGCATGCACATGAGAGGTATATACATATGTTTGTATGGGGGCTATGTAATTTTTAAATATATATTTTTATTGAAGTATAGTCAGTTTACAAGGTTGTGTCAAGGGCCATGTAATTTTCATTACTCTAGTTATCTTAATAACTAGGATATAACAAAAATTTTTTAATGTTACAAAATGTTCAGTTTTTTGCTATTAAAATATTTCCACAATAAAGAGTAGTTTTATATATTTAATACTGTTTTCTCTAGATGGAAAAGTAGAGTGTTTCATATTTTATCTCAATTATTTTTTAAAAGTTTGCTTAAATTCAGATATTCATCAAAATAAAATTATTTCAAATCACGTGAATTCAATGAAACAATGAGTTAGATAGCATTTACTTGGGAGAAAGGATGGTATACAATAGAGAAAAATGTATTTCAGAGTAAGATAGAGTGGGACATAAATCCTGGATTGGCTAGTGTTAGATACATATTATTAAACAACTTATATATAATATTTCAGTCTCTTTCTTTCATATGTACAAAAAGAATAATTATGCATAACTTGACACATGATTATAGAAACATTTTAAAAAGTGATGCAAATGATGCTTAGCCTATAGCATATATTCAATAACTGAAAGGGGTAAATCCTAATCAGTTTGATTGTTTACTTATTCAACAGCATGGACTGATGTATTATTTTCTTTTATCAATTATAACCCCAAAAATACTATCATTTATTTTGATGTTCACATTTTTCCAAATTAAGCTCCTGTGTTTTGATATACCCACATTTCTTAGCGTATTTACTAGACTGTAGTGCAAAAGGATGTTCCAGGATCATCTTGTATTTTCCATACCTCAGCCCTGAAAGAATCAGTAATTGCTACTAGAAACTCTGGTTCCTTTTAGTGAAGAATGGTATTTAGAAACCAGTCAAAGTGCTAGGTGTGCTGCTCATTGCTACTGGCATCTCATTGCTTCCTGATTCTCTTAGCAAACAGTTTAAGTTTATATAGATACTTTCAATTCCAGTCCAATATTACAAAATATATTCTAATCTTCCTTTTTTTTAATATTGGCAACCCTGTTCCCCAATAGTGACAAACCCGCATCCCATTATCTTCAATATATTTACTCAAGTCTAGAATACACAGAAGGTAATTTCAGAATTGTTAAGCACAAACTACTGCTGAAAGTAACCCTACTAACTACAGATTAATATTTGTTTTTAAACACATTGAAATGTAAAAATAATTATACAATTTAATGTTTGGACAAATGATGTAACTGTGTACCCCCCAAACATATTAAGGCATAGAATATTTTAATCACCCCAGAATATTCCTCCATGTCCTTTCCCAATCAATTCCCCTTTCCAAAGAAAAAAAAAAGAAAAAAAAAACTGATGATACCTTTCAACACAAATTTGATTTGTCTGTACTAGAACTTCGCACAAATGGAATACAGTATATACTATTTTATAATTAGTTTTTTTCATGCAGCATTGTGTGTGTGAGATTCATTTCTGTGGTGAAAGGAACAAGTAATTTGTTTCTTTTTATGGCTGAATCTTTCTTTTATCAATATATTACAATGGGTTTAGCCATTCTCATGTTGGCAGAAAATTATGTTCTTTTTCACAATTAGGAGTAAAGCTGCAATTCACTTTCCTATATGGTCTTCTGTAAACATAGATTTTCTTTACTACTGCGCAAATATCTATATTGAAATTGCTTGTGCCCAAGTTGGGTGTATGTTCAATTTTATAAGAAACTGTTAAATAGTATATCAAAGTAGTAGTGCTATTTTACTTTTCCACAAGTAGTGTGAGAGTTCTGGTCACCTCATAGGGTTGTTATTGTCGTTGAAATGGTTTCTATATGTCATTTTGGTAAGAATTGACATCTTAAAAATAACGTCTACCAATCCTTGAAAAAGACATATTTCTCCATATAATTAGGTCATCTTTAATGTTTTTCAGCAATGCTTTGTGGTTTTCAGTAAAGAAGTCATTTTGAAGCTAACATTTCTGATATAGAGAAACATGATTGAGTTTTATATATTGACCTAGTAAACTATGCTAAGCTCACTTACAGTCATTTCTTTGCAGATTTCTTAGGATTTTTTAATGTACACAATCATATTGTTAATTTGGCTAGTTTTATATCTTTGTATTCAACTTTTTACCTTTAGATTTTTATTTAGTATTTGTCCTTGCCTCACTGTGCTGGCTTAAACCTCCAGAAAGTGTTGAACAGAAATGTTTAGACTGAACATCCCTCCTTTATTTTGGACTTTAGGAGGAATGTTGTCAATATTTCACCATTTAATATAACTTTAGATGAAGAATTTTCATACCTACTTTAGAGTAAGAAAGTTTTCTTCTATTTCTAGTTTTCTGCAAGTTTTTATTATAAATGAGTGTTGAATTTTAAATGCCTTTTTTCTGTATCTACTTAATGATCACATGTTTTACTGCTTTATTTTCTAATATAGAAAAAAATATTTTTTGATTTTTGAATGTTCAACTTTGCATTCCTGCTATGATTCCCACTGGATCATGAACCATATAATACTAGATTTAATTTCCTAATTTTTAAGGAATTTTGCTTCTAGTTCATAAAGTATATTGCTACACTATTTTCCTGGCATAGGATCTTTGTTGGGTTTTGTTACAGAATTGTGATGACCTCCTATAGCAAGTTGATACATTTTCCTGCTTTATTTTAAAAATAGCTTATAATATTGGTATTATTTACTTTTTAAGTGATTCATATAATTCTGCAGTGAAACCATGTGGGCCTATATTTCTTTTGTTTTTGGTAAGAAATTCAACTTATTTAATACATATAGGATTATGCATATTTTCTTTAATTCTTATGTCACTTTTGGAAAATTATGGTTTTGACAAATTTGTCCTTTTCATTAAGTTATCAAATTTGTTGTCATAATATTTTTTCAAGAAGATTCCCCCTACTATCCATTGATGTCCATAGGCTATATAGTGAGGTCTCTTCCTTTATATCTGCTATTGGTAAATTAGACTCTTTTTTTTCCTCTTGATTATTCTTGTTAGCAATTTAACAATTTTATCACTCTTTTAGAAGAATAAACTTTCGGTTTTATTGAATTTTCTCTTTTTTGTCTGTATCGTATATCATTTATTTCCATTTTTAATTATTTTTTTTCTTGTTTAAGATTTAAGTTGTTCTCCCTTTTCTAGCATCTTAAAATGGAAATTAAACCACTGGCATTAATACATTGTTTTCAGTGTAAGTATTTAAAGCTACAGCTTTCCCTGTTACTTCTGATTTAGCTGCTCCACAGCAAAAGTAGATATGTTGTATTTTATTGTCACTTACCTTGAAATATTTTATTTCTTCCATGATTTATTATTTAACATATGGGAATTTAATAGTGTCTTCATCAATTTCCAAATATTTGGAGCTTCTATATTTATCTTTTTCTTATTATTTTGAATTATTTTTCCTTGTGGCTAGTAATCAAAATCTGTAGTTTTAAAATATATTTCAGCCTTGAATAGCAGAGGTTTAACTGTACAGCTCCACTTATATGTTTTTTTTTAATTGAAAAAAATTCCCAAATGCAGAATTGTGGCTACACAGGGCTAACTGTAAAGTTATACATGAATTTTCACTGCATGGCAGGGTCAGCATCATTGTTCAAGGGTCAATTGTATCTTTAAATTTATTGAACATTCTAGTAAACCTTAAAAGAATGTAAATTCTAAAATTATTGGTTGTCCTGGACAATTAAAGGCAATATGGTAAAGTTGACTGATGGTGTTTTTATCTGTTCTATATTCTTCCTGTGTGTGTGTGTGTGTGTGTGTGTGTGTGAGTGTGTGTGTGTGTGTGTGTGTGAGTGTGTGTGTGTGTGAGTGTGTGTGTGTGTGTGTGTGTGTGTGTGAGGGGGGAGCTAGTTGTTTTATCAATTACTAATCAAGTTATAGTAAACCTAAATTTATGAATTTGTTAGCTTTTCCCTTTGACTCTGTCACTTTTTTTTTCCTTCATAATGTGTAAGTTTCCTAAGATTGCTGTAACAAAATATCATAAACTGGGTGATCAAAACAACAGAAATTTATTGCCAAATATTATGGTGGCTAGAAATCCAAAATCAGAGTTTTGCAGTGTTAATTATTTCTGAGGTATCTGAGGGAGAATTTGTTCCAGGCCTCTATCCTAGCTTCCAACAATGGCCAACATCCTTGTCATTTCTTGGCTGGTAGACTCATCACTCCAGTCTCTGCCTCTGTCTTCACGTGTTATTCTTTCTATGTCTCTGTACCTTCTCGTGGCTGTCTTCTTATAAGTATACCAGTCCTACCAGATTAAAGGCTTATCCTACTCCAGTATGACCTCATGCTAACATGATTAATTTTCTTGAATGACAAAATGCCACTTGTTTCCAAATAAGGTCACATTCTAAGATACGGGAGGTTTGGACTTGAATATTTCTTTTTTTCCTTTAAGGGGGGGTCCCTCATTATAATGCATTTTGAAGCTCTGTTATTAATCATATACACATTGTCACTCATGTTTTTTCCGATGAATTGACTCTGATCATTATGAAATACCTTGCATTATTTCTGGTATTACTCTTTTTCTTAATATATTTTGATATATATGTATCAGTTTGCTGATAGATTTTTTTGTCCTATCTGTTCTTTGTTTCTCTGCTCTCTCTTAACTTCCATCTTTATGACTATGTGAATATGTTTCTAATCCCACTACAATTTATTTATTGGCCTTTTTACAATACCCCCTTTGCATTATTATTTTTATTGTATTTTCTCTATTGTTAAAGTATTCATCCTTAAATTAAAAAGCTCTCTCAGAGTCAACAGCTTATCACTTAACATAAAATTCTAGAACCATTTAGCCCCACACATTCTGTATGCTATTATTATTGTATATATTACATCTACATATAGTATAAATCTCATAATATTGTTTTCCTCTGAAAGAGCTATATTTATTTATTTGAGCTATTTATTTTATTGATAGACTTTCTTTTAAAAAATAATTCTAGAAAAGAAAACAAAATACTATTGTAAATTTCTCCATATATATACCATGTCTAGTGTTCTTTATCCTTCTTGTCTATTTGAGTTACACCTTGTATAATTTCCCTTTATTATAAAGAACTTTTCTGAAACTTCTGTATTCTAGTTCTGCAAGCAACAAATTCTCTCAGTTTTCACTTATCTGAAGTTATAAATTTTGAAGGCTATTTTCATTGAGTATAGAATTACAAGTTGACCGTTTAATCTTCCTTTCACCACTTTAAATATGCGAGTCCCTTTATTTCTGGCCTTTGTTGTTTATGATGAGAAGTCAGATATGCTGTACCTAGTACCAATTTTCTTATTTATTCCTCTTTGGGTTTGATCAGACTCTTGGATTTGTGAGTCTGTTTTTCCCAAAATTTGTTGATCTTCAGCCATTACTTCTTCAAATATTTCTCTGTCTCATTCTTATTCTTTTCTCCTTTGGGGAATGCAAGCATGTATGTTAAAGTTTTGATACTGCCCTACATATCACTAAAGCAGTATTCATTCCTTTTTAATCTTTTATTCCCCATTTTCTTCCTATTTTATTTTTTCTGTTTATCTATCTTTAAATTCACTGACCATTCCTTTTGTTGTTTCCTTTTTCCTTGATTGTATCCAGAGATGTTTTTTGGTATGATATACTTTTTGATCTAGAATTTTAATTTACTTTTTATAAGCCTATCCTCTCATTTTGACCATGTTTCCTTAAAATACCTAAAAACATTTATGATAGCTGTCTTAAAGTCCTAGTCTGATTATTAAAACATCTGAGTTACCTCAGAGTCTGTCTCTATTAACGGCTTTTACTCTTTGACTCTTCACTATGGCTCATGTTTTCCCATTTCTTTGCTTGACTTATGGATGTTATATCGTAGATACTCTGCTTTCATCTTCAACTGAAGAGTGTTGATTTTGACTTTTATTTTTAAAGCCTGTTAACTCTGTCTTCTTTGTGATGAGACAGTAGCTGAAATGTCTGCTCAGTTCCTTGAGCCTTCTATTTCTTGCTTTCTTCTATATCACATTCTGGATGCTCTTGTAACCCTGACCTCCACTCTGTGATTGCTCATGCTAGTAAGAGTACACCTTTGTTTTTGAGTTCTAGAGACTCCAAGTTGTCCATGAACTGGGGTGCCCCTTTTTATAAAAAGCTGTTTAAACTTAAATGCTACCCAGTGTAAATCTCTTCTTTCAAATGTGAATTCCTTCCAGTTTCTGAGTTTCTCCTTGCTTTTGACTATTCTCCAGTATCTTTAACTAGTGTTTTTATCTGTTTCATTTTGTTTTTCTCTATTTGTTTATTTGTTTTACTATTTAGTCCAGGGTTTATAAGTGTTATCTGTGAGATAATTAATATGATGCAAGTTACACTACTCTCACTGGGAGAGGATCTTATTCATTTTTTAAACAAACATTTCTATACCATTTATTATTTGTCAGATACTGTTTTTTGCTTTAGTTTCAAGAAATTGTTCCTTTTGCTATATAAATAGCAACAGATTAACTCATAATAATGCACCAGGTAGGTACTGTTATTTTCTCTATTTTATCAATAAGAAAAATGAAGCATATCAAGTTTATCTAACTTTCCCAAATCTATACAGCTATTAAGGGTTACAGGCAAGATTTTGACCCCTGGCAGTTTAGTTGCTGTGACTGGCTATTTTTTTTTAAATAGGCACTGTTTGATCAGACATAAATAGAAAGTTTCAAAACTGCTTGGATTCATAAATTTATATCCAATGTATCATACAGAAAGACAACAAAACTATAAATACAATGAATACATAGTCCTGAAAAGGTCTAGGAATAACAGTTATTATTGTCCTTTTCCAATTTTTGATAACAGTTCCAGAATAAGTGGGTCACATCTGACAAGAAGGAAGTAGATTTCTGGTTCAGAAAATAGTAAGTTATTTCTAGCAAGCAGTGCTACACAGGAGAATGGATGAGAATACAGCTGAGAAAATAAATTAAAGAATGAGAAATAGGTTTAACATGAAGCAAGATGATAGAAGAAAACTAGGGGAGTAGAGGCATACTAGTCAAAGTGATGATAAATAAGTTAAATGAAAAGCCAATGGTAAGTTACAAAATATATCTAAGGAGAAAACATTCAGACAGATGTTATTTTTATAGGTAAAATTTCAGAAATGTAAAATAATTGTGGAAACTTTTTAAGCTCTCAGGAGGAAAGGTGTTACATAAGTGTGACTTATTCTGCTTCTTGCTATGAGGCAGAATATTACATGAAAAAATACCTTTAGCAGGAAGGAGACTTTTTGAATAGGATATGGAGGTCATATTAGCATTTCACATCAAGCTCTGAATGAATCAGTTACTTAGAAAAAATAAAATCCAGAACTCCAAAATAGGTTTTTAAGGACTTATTCAGTAAAATTTTCAACTGAAGGTGTAATAGTTGTAAGAATACATCAGTATCTCCACTAACCTATAGGATAACGTATATAATGTGAAATTTGAAATATATCTCAATTGAAAGTTACAAATTCTTACTTTATCTCTAAATATAATACATTTATCTAATTTGTGTCAAATTTGCATTTTATGAACTTGCAGTTACAGTATAAGTTACAGATATGTTGATATTTTATTATTATATGGAAAATAGTATACTAAAGAATTAGATCCTAATTCACATTTGCTAAATATGAATATGTTGTTATAAACACTAGTTTTACCATATATAAAATTTTAAATTATATCAACTGCTATTTTCTGAAACATTTCTTATCTTTGTAATATAAAACTTTAAAGGTTCATCACTTAGGGAGACCATTTTCCAGTTTACCCAGAAAATCATGACTTGTCCTTCAGTTCTATCTGGTTTATCATTTAAACTAGATTCTGCATTTTTAACATCGTATATAGTTTTTACTTTTTCAAATTTTAAGTATTTTAAAACTTACTCAAATGTTGTAAAAGAGTACAGAGAATATGTGCATGTCCTTCACTCA
This sequence comes from Camelus ferus, assembly GCF_009834535.1. Lineage (NCBI taxonomy): Eukaryota > Metazoa > Chordata > Mammalia > Artiodactyla > Camelidae > Camelus > Camelus ferus. The sequence goes on from NC_045732.1 coordinate 31,430,022, forward strand.
TCTAACCTAAAGGGTAATTTGCACATAACCTTACTACAGCATCAGGAAATTGATACTGATACAGTACTATCAACTAATCTAGACTTGAGTCTTTTCTTTTTTCAGTTTTCCACCTATGTCTCTTTTCTAATCCTAGATTCTAACTCAGGATCACATGCATCACTTTGCTGTGTATTATTAGACTCCTCATATGTGATAGTTCCTTAGTAATATTTTGTTTTTCAAGACCTTGACACTTTTGAAGATTAATGGCCAGATATTTTGTAAAATGATTACATTGAGATTATACATTTTTGGCACAAATACAACAGAAGCGACATTGTGCCCTTGCCAATGCATCATTTTGGCAGCTATATGATATCAATATATATTACTATTGGTTATATTAACTTTGGCATCTTAGTTTAGGTTGTATTGGCCAATTTTTCCCTTGTACAGTTATTGTTTTACCCTTTGTCAGTAATAATTATGTATGTTTTATGGAGATACTTTGAGAGTATATAAATATCTTATTTCTTTGACTTTCACTCACTAAATTTAGTAATCAATTATGATTCTTACTTGTAACAATTTTCATTACGGTATTCACCTAATTATGATTTTCTGTTTCTACCATGTTTTTCTATATCTATTAACTGGAATTTTACTGTAAGCAAGAGCTGTCTCTTCTCTCCCATTTATTTAGTTACACAAATTTTATTTATGTCAGCATGGACTCATGGATATTTATTCCCAGATTTGGCTATTAGGAACTCCAACAAGTTGGCTCCTGTATACCTTTCATTATATACCCTGTTCAGGATGCTATAACAAAGTATCATAGATTGATTGGCTTATACATAACAGAAAATTATATCTTGCAGTTCTGGAGATTGGAATTCCCACATCAGGGTACCAGCATGGCCTAATTCTGGTGAAGGCCCTCTTCTAGGTTGCAAACTGCTATCTTCCAATTACGTCCTCACATGATGGAAAGAGATTTAGAGGTCTCTCTGGAATGTCTTTAATAAAGTCACTAATCCCATTCATGAGGACTCCACCCTCATGACCTAATTATCTCCCTAAGGCCTTACCTCCTAACACCATCACATTGGAAGTCAAGATTTCAACATACGAATTTTCGGGTGAAACATTCAGTCCATTGCAGGCCCATCTCTTGTGAGCAATTTCTTACTTTCTGGCACCACAAGATCATTTTAGTTCGTCTTATCTTTACCCTAACCCAACACTGGTATCAACTATTTCTCCAAGGATCCTTGTGTTTCTTTAATTAGAGAATAGTATTTAAAAACTAAGATAGTGGCACTAAGTTTGACCATTTATTGCTACTGGGTTGCTACTGCTTTTAAGTCCTTTATCAGATAGAGCTAAGATATGTATATATCTCTACACACACACACAAACACACACACACTGTTATTTATTTCTAAATATATTGATCAGTATATATAGTAATATCTACTACTTCATAATAACATGTCTAATTCCAATAGGACACCTACGGTCCATTTTAGTCTTATCTCTCACCTTATATATTTATTTATTTGCTTATTTCTAGTACACACATAAAGTACTTTCAGTATTTCGAACTCACACTCCTGTAAGTGTTAATTTATAACTAGAGTATTTTTGCACTGGTTTCTGCTTTTTGTTTGTTGGTTTCTTTTTTTTCCTTATAGGATATATTTACTGTTTTTCAGTTTGTTGGGTTAATTATTTTCTTCTTTCCCTTCAGTACAGTTATGGTTTTTACTTAGAATTAGTTCACTCATTACTGTTTGTGTTATGGTTTTGGTTCCCACATTTTAGATTGCTTTTAACTCTTTCTTAATTTTATTTACTTTAGTAGTATGCCAAACATTAACATGGCTTAAATAGTGAGAGCTATACAAAAAGCTAACATCAGAGAAGTGTCACCCTTCCAAAGTTACTACCCAGTTCTCTTCCTCCATTCTTACAGCCATCCACCTCTCATAGGTAACCAAGCTCATCAAGTTCTGCTTTCCCCTTTTCATAATTGTGTTGTGTGAGTGTACTTGTATGTGTGTGCATATCCTCATTGTTACATGAATGATTGCTTACTACAGGTACTTTTCACATTTATTTCACTTACCAATATATACTAAAAATTAGTCATATCAGTTCATAGAAATTTCAAAAAAACTTTTACAGCTCCATAGTACTCCTTTATGTGTATGTGCCACAGTTTATTTAACCACTTTCTTTGTATAGGCATTAAGTTTTTTTCCAATATTTTGCAACGACAAGAACTGTGCAATGAACAAACTTTTCTGTGTGCATTTTCATATTCTTGTAGGTACAATCTCACAGTAAATGCCTATAAGTGGAATTTTGGGTTCAAAAGGTAAATTTATATGTAGTCTAGTTAGATGTTACCAAAATCCCCAACAAAAGAGCTAGTTTTCATTCTTATCAGCAATGCATAAAGAATGCTTGTTTCCCCACAGTGTCACTAACAGAATGTGTTATCATATCTTCTAACTTCTCCCAATTTGGTGAAAATGATATTTCCATGTTGTTTTAATTTACATTTTTCTAATTATAAACGTAAACATTTTTGACCGTTTAAGAACCATTGTCACATCATTTTGTGAATTGTCTGTTCATGTCTTTCTCTCATTTTTCCATCATGTTTCTCACCCTTTGCTCTCCAATTTTCATAGTTCTTTATATGTTAGGAATATTAGCTCTTTGTCTGCAGTATGTATCACAGATATCTTCCTCCAGTTTGACGGTTATATTTTGACATTTTCATAGCACTTTTTACTGTACAAAAAATTTTATAGTCAAATATATCAGTCTTTTCTTTTATTGTCTTTGGATTTTGAGTTATAATTAGAAAGAATTTCCCTATACTGAGGTTAAAGAGGAACATAACCATGTTTTCTTTTAGTACTTATATGGTTAGAGTCTTTACATTTAAGTCTCATTGTATTAAAGAGAATAATGCAATTGTAATAGAGACAAAAAGAGCAAAGAAACCAATTAAAGTGTGCAATTATTACCAATGACAATTATTCTGTTTGTCATTCTTAAGATACAGAAAATACAGTTTCTTAGATTATGCATATATATATGAATATATATATTTTAACTGTGAAACAATAGTTTTTGGATAAAACCATTTTTAAACACTGATGTTATAAAAGCCATTAAAAGTATTTCTAAAACTTCATAATTTTGAATATTTTAATATGTCCTTTTACTCTCTAAAATTGTGCTGCTATGGTCAATGAATTTTATGGTCTCCCTACTTATCAGAACCTATTTTCTACATGTATACCAGGTACAAAATAGCAGTTGATATCATGAGAATTTTCAAGATAATCCTATGAGAATATTCTGTGAGCACTCAAATTCAGATTTGGAAGTGGAATATACTTTCTTTTAAAATTAAACATCAAGCTCTATTTAAAATTTATTTGAAAAAGAAAAGAGGCAATCGGCCACAAAAGGAAAGTTAAGGCAGCATTGAAAAGATGAAAGAAAATTAATTTTGAAGTCAAGAAAATAACAGGTTTAAATTTCATCTGCATTTCTAGCTTGCTATAGACTTTCTGACCATGGATTCTCTTACTTTTAAAATAGAGATAAGAATACCTTCCCACTATAGCTATCTTGAAAATTTAAAAAGAGAGAATGTATAAAACACCTCACACATTGTAAATACTCAGTACTTGTCAGGTCCCTTGACTATCCACTGGATCTTTCAAAGAATATATCCATATAATTAGAAATGTAGGTATGCATCTTTAAGTTGGCTACATGGGAAAATAATTTAGCTACTGTTCTTAAGATTTTATCTATTGGCTTTAAAAAACTGAAAATCAATAAAACTCCAATTTCTTTATGTACTTAGTAGATTCATATCTAATATATCTAAGCCTATAGAAGTACATAAATGAATGTCATTATATGGGAGAAATAAAAAGGGTTTTCCCAATCAACATCATTTAGCTGGTAAGGTTTCAGTTCAATACAGCCAACATAAAAAGGATTCATTAATATCTGACATTCCATAAGCATATGTACAATAAAAGCACTGATGTTATCAGAGAGCTGTGTCATAATTCAAAGATTTTATTGGATTCTACTATTTTACAAATATTAGAGATGACACTCCTTAGATACTACACTAGATTAAACATGAAAATTATTATCCTCATTTTAATACAACTTTAATGTTATAAATGCCAAATGGATTAACTGGATGTGTGAATAAGTCACTACCGGATGTTCATTCAGACAAAATTCTCATAGATTTTTGCAGGGACTGGTTATATGTGCTTTAAGATAAAAGCTAGATAACTTAATCCATGGACATTCTTGTTTCCTAGAGACTGAATCAACCCAAACTGCTAATGTTATGGGAATTTTCCATTTGTATTTTTATCCATGAAGAATAAAATTTTAGCACTTTAAATAAAACAAAGGATGAAGAATTATACCTGACCCTAGACATGTTATCTCACACATAAATTTTCAATAATTGTTTTTCCAGTTGATTCCACTGTAAAGAGTGCCTATTACAATCCAAAATCTACCAGTCATCTAGTTTGAGTATATTTTCCTTACTGCACATTGTTCATTTTAACAACCATAAGGTTGTTTTCAATTCTGACAATTCTTCACATATAATTGTATTACCACTGATTAAATCAGACTTTTAAAATTCATGCCCTTTATTCCCCCCTCCTACAACAGTAGGCAGTCTGTTGATTTAGGTTATGCACCTTATTTGTAAACCTATATATAATTGCTCTGTTAGTGAAAATCAAAGTATTTCTTATTCCTTAGATGCTATACACATTCTCTCTTTACTCATAAATCATGAATTTTAGTTTTCTGATTTGCAAATTTTAAAAGACTTGGTTATATCACAGATTTAAACACTAAAAAAGATGTGTATGTGTGTGTGACTGTTCATGTGAGTCCTATGAATACAATAAACCTTGAGCACCTACTTATGTGTAAGGTTTTATGTTTAGGATCCTGGTAGATTAAACAGCTACATTTGCTTCTTTGTGATTATGAGTACATGGTATAAATAGATTCCAAATACTTATACCTTAAAACCATTTTTTCTCTTAAAAAAGCATTATAAAATTGAGCAAGAGAGTTTCTACATCCATTAAATTGCCTCTGTGTTAATTAATATCCCGTTTGTTCAGATATCAGATTTCTGTACCTACAAACTCTGAAATGGAGAGCCATGAAACAAGAGTTAAGTGTAAAACAAATCTGAGCACCCAAAATACGTATATAACATTCCAAGAGGAAAATTGTGTTCCCCTGAATGGCAATAAAATATGTTAGTCAAGAGCTAGGCTACTTGACTTCAAATTCAGGCTTTCCCAATTTCAAACTCTAAGGAAAAAGTTGCAAAATTGGTTCCCTATTGTTCCAAATTAAAATTCTCTTACAAATTTTAAGTTCTTCAACCATTTTAATTCTAGGTACCCATGCACCCCCTTCTCCTCTGCATCTTCTTTGTGATTCATGGCAAAATATTTACATATAAATACATGTAATTTACTCAGCTCTGCGTAGTAGGTCACATTAGTTATTGTATTTAGCACTCAATTAACATGCTTGGTTATCATAAACATTTAACTAAATAATATCTTGTATTTCAAAATACATCCAGGTTATCTCATTTTTTATTAATGATATTAATAAATAATTAACAAGACAGTTCTATTTAACATCATTTTCTAGATTAGGAGACTGAAGCTTAGAAAGTTAAATAGTATCGAATTTGCCTGGCAAGTAAAAGGTAGATTATGATCAGTAAAATAGAGGAACACATTAAAGTCTAGAATATAGACAAAAGAGAGCAGATTCTGCTGATAATCTAAAATCCAGGGGGAAAAAAGTCCATAACAAAACATAACAAAACCTCAAAAGCAAATGGAAAACTGTGCTATGACTCACCATCAGTTAAGAGTTGAATAAATGTTCACAAGTACTAAACTACATTAGATAAAAGAAAAGTAAATATAAGACACAAGTACTTGTACTCCCTCCTCCTTCATCCATGAAAGACATAGCTAGTCAATACAGCACCATTCAACATTTTGCCTAAGTGAGGACATGGAATCATTCTGTACACTTTGTTCCAAGCATCTGCTTCAGGTTGTTGGTGTTAGGAGCACAGAGTTGAGAACTACACTAATTTGAGACCTTAGTAGATCTGTTACTTAATATCATTTTGCCTTAGTATTCTCTCAGATAATAATAGTATCTATTTCAAAGGATTGTGTTTAACCTTAAATTAGATGAGACAGTAAGAGCTATATAAATGTCACTCTTCTAATTATAAATACTCTAAAGTAACTGAATTTGACAATGAGATGAATCAAAATTTTAGATTAAAATATGTTAAATAAAATAAATAAACAAGAAAAGGCAGCATGTATATAAAACTTTTAATTGTCCCATGCAAAATGGCCAACATTAATGTACTTTTTCATTTAAAAGGTAAGCTTGAACTATATGAAAACATGATTATATTGAGACAGTTAAATGAGGTGTTTTCTATGTAACCTGTCAAGGATATAATTAACATTTCTTTTGGGCTATATTTTCCTTCAAGTAACTGGAAATTATTTAGTGAATCACTATTGCCAAAGTATAGACTTGGTACTTCTCTTAATTTTCCGCACTGGTCCTTACTCGCAGATTTCCTCGATGCCCTTTTGTCTAGTAGTGCATTCCTCCCGTCTGGGTGCTTTGTTGATTCCTTATGGATAATTACAGATAATAAAGAGAGAAAGGATAATTTGTTTTACTTTAAGAGTCCCACTGCCTTTTATGTATTTATTGGTGAATATCTGCACAAGAAACCTCTATTGAAAAAAAAAAACCTGGGGATTATATAGAATACTGTTTTGTAATAATTTTTTCATTTTTCAATGAATTATGTAAGTGTTTACTTTTTTCCAAACATTAGCATTTCTGTTAATATTATATAGTATGCCAGACTAATTTTAATTATAATGTGTTGTCTGGCCATCAATCACCAAGTCATCATGCTAATGAGTAAGTCATTAAGATGATGATCACAACTTGAACACATATGCTTTTTCATATCCATAATTTTCATGCACTGTTGCATGTCATTCCATTGATCCAAATCTTTCAAAATAGGATAACTAAATATATTCATGGTCTGCATCAATAATCTCTATCTGCATAAAAAATAAAAAATTAACCACACAGCCAGCCATACCAGGGCACAATGCCACCCACCAGAGTGCCAGCACACACTGCATAAGGCAGGGCTATTTAACATAGGTCTTAGAAATATTTTTTTGAATATGTGTCCTCAGGCAAGGAGAGTAGAAGCCAAAAATAAACAGCACACATCAAACTAAAAAGGTTTGCACAGCAAGGAAATTATCAACAAAACAAAGATGCTGCCTATTGAATAGGAGAAGATATTTGCAAACAATATATTCATTAAGATTTTAATACACAAAATGTACAAAGAATTGATACAATTCAACATCAAAAAGAAAAAAAAAACCTGATGAAAAACTGGGCAGAGGACCTGAACAGACATTTTTCCAAAGAAGACATACAGATGGCCAACAGGCACATGAAAAGATGTTCAACATCACTAATCATTAAGGAAATGCAAATCAAAACCACGAGATAGAAGATATCAGCCCACATCTGTCAGAATAGCTATTATCAAAAAGACAACAAATAACATGTGTTGGCAAGGATGTGGAGAAAAGGGAACCCTTGTGCACTGCTAGTGGGAATGTAAATTGGTGCAGCCACTACTGAAAACATTATGAAGATTCCTCAAAAACTTTTTTAAAAGCCTATTACATGATTCAGCAATTCCACTACTGTGTATTTATCTAAAGAAGACAAAATCAGCAATTCAAAAAGATATATGCACCCCTATGTCCACTGCAGTATTATTTACAATAGCCAAGATATGGAAGCGACGTAAGTGTCCATAAAGAGATGATGACTAAATAAAGAAGATGGTGTGTGTATATGTAATGGAATATTACTCAGTCATAAAAAAGAATGAAATCTTTAAATATTCACCAACATGGATGGACCTATTGGGTGTTAGGCTAAGTGAAAGGAGTCAGTCAGAGAAAGACAAATACCACATGACTTCACATATATGGGGACTCTAAAAAACAAAACAAATAAACATAACAAAACAGATTTAGAAATTCAAATAACTACCTCTTTGATGGAAAGAAGTATCTGCTTTGAATTTTTTTGTAAAGTTTATTATGGATCATAATTTTATCACCTGGCAAAGCAAATTTAATTCTTAATTCAATGCCTCTTAGTTACTTAGTGGCTGTTTAAAAATAAAAGGACACACTGAAAAAATTTCCTGGCGAATACATAAACAAGAAATAACTGAATAAATTTTATCTATTCAGAATGTTTTCTTTCTTGTAATGCCATTTTATTCATTGAACTAAATATTCCAGGATATTGCAGGATACTAAAGTCTTTATAGGAATATTTCAAACACTATAGGAGGCTTCCTAAATTACTTGTCATATTACTACCATACATATTTCAAATAATTGTGCTGATTTAAAAATCCATGATACTAAGAGATTCACAAATTTCACCTAATTGGATCACTTAAATATTTAATATTTGGTAGAGTAAGTTCAGCTATATTCAAATATATTCCAATAATCACCATGGACATTTCACAGGTGTAGAAGACATAGTTAACACAAGATGAGTTTTGCTGTATTAACAGGCAGCCCTAAAATCTCAGTGGCTTAATCCAAAAGTATCTTGTGCAAAGTATGTAGCATGTCTGGCTGACATTCCAGCTCAGCTGCCTTCTGTGTGCTGGCTCAGCTTTCCAGAATGCATGAATTTTATAACACCTCCATAAATATCATGAAAGAGTAAAAAGGTGAGCCAACTTAGTGTTCTTGATCATTTCCATCTGTAAGGGGTGCATATTTCTTCCACTCACTATTTATTAGCTAAAGCAAGTCATGCGGCCTCTCTCATCTTCAAAAGGGAGTAGAACCAGGCATCCTTCAGTACACTCAGAAACAGAATAACTGGAAATACTAAAGTTCCACACTGTAACTTATTAATTTGAATGACAAAAATTATTCAGTCACTTTTTTAAAATAAGAAATTCACAGAGACTTGCATTCCCCATGAATGTAAGATAAAAGTGAAATATGAATGAGGCTTTTCTGGACTAACAAAGAAAACACAAAAGTTTGTAAGTTTCAGACAGAGATGTCAATTAAAACAGAATTACCAGAGCTGAAGTTATCAAACAACATATCTAACTAGAATTACTTTTAAAGATTGGAGTTTAAAAACCATCTTGTTTCAAGGTATCTTAAATATTTTTGTCAGATGTATAGAAAATTTTAAGCAAGGAAATCTTTACAATATAGAAAAGAACCTTTTTTGTAACTGTAGAGAGAGACTGTTTTCTTCTGAGGAGGAGATTTCTTCCGTGGAAAAACTAAAATGCCTTTTACATTTAAAGCTAAGAAGTGGATTTTAAAAGGAAGATTTTTGAATGACGGTCATTCTGACTGGTGTGAGGTGATACCTCATTGTAGTTTTGATTTGCATTTGATTTCTCTGATAATTAGTGATATTGAGCATTTTTTCATGTGCTTTTTGATCATTTGTATGTCTTCCTTGGAGAATTGCTTGTTTAGGTCTTCTGCCCATTTTTGGATTGGGTTGTTTATTTTTTTCTTATTGAGTCATATGAGCTGCTTATATATTCTGGAGATCAAGCCTTTGTCGGTTTCACTTGCAAAAATTTTCTCCCATTCTGTAGGTTTTCTTCTTGTTTTACTTCTGGTTTCCTTTGCTGTGTAGAAGCTTGTAAGTTTCATTAGGTCCCAAATGCTAGAGAGGCTGTGGAGAAAGGGGAACCCTCCTACACTGCTGGTGGGAATGCAGTTTGGTGCAGCCACTATGGAAAACAGTGTGGAGATTCCTCAAAAGACTACGAATAGACTTACCATATGACCCAGGAATCCCACTCCTGGGCTTGTATCCAGAAGGAAATCTACTTCAGGATGACACCTGCACCCCAATGTTCATAGCAGCACTATTTACAATAGCCAAAACATGGAAACAGCCTAAATGTCCATCAACAGGTGACTGGATAAAGAAGTGGTGGTATATTTATACAATGGAATACCACTCAGCCATAAAAACTGACAATATAATGCCATTTGCAGCAACATGGATGCTCCTGGAGAATGTCATTCTAAGTGAAGTAAGCCAGAAAGAGAAAGAAAAATACCATATGAGATCACTCATATGTGGAATCTAAAAAAAAAAACAACCAAAAACAAACAAACAAACAAAAACAAAGCATAAATACAGGACAGAAATAGACTCACAGACAGAGAATACAGACTTGTGGTTACCAGGGGGGTGGAGGGTGGGAAGGGATAGACTGGGATTTCAAAATTGTAGACTAGATAAACAAGATTACGCTGTATAGCACAGGGAAATATACAGAAAATGTTATGATAACTCACAGAGAAAAAAATGTGACAATGAGTGTGTATATGTCCATGAACGACTGAAAAATTGTGCTGAACACTGGAATTTGACACAACATTGTAAAATGATTATAAATCAATAAAAACAGTTAAAAAAAAAAGTTAAAAAATAAATAAATAAAAGGAATAAGACCAGCAAGAGAAGTACAAATTCTATACTATAGAAAGGAAAGGGCCAGAGGGGATTATTAACAAATAGGAGATAGGCTATATAATTTTCTGCATCTCTAACTATATGGTGTATATGAAGCATTCCAATGGTCCCTGTTTTCCCTTGAGCATCTCCCTCATTGCAATAAAGCCTAAATTTAGAGATATCATGTTTTTAAATTTTTTGATGTTACACAACAGAAGGTCTCTATGTAATACATTCCAGTCAACTGAAAGGAGTAACACATTAATACTTCAATACCCATAAATGTAATATAATGGCTAATCAGATTAATTGGTCATCAGCTATAAGAAGTGAGTACCATCATAAAGAGGGACATCATATGAAGGAGGGGCAAAAGAACCATACAATTCTGATACTTGTTTAATAATGTGTCCGAGGGAAGGAAAGACCTGAATAGGGGGCTGTAACAGATCATTTGGTAGTCATATGACACCAAAAGAAAAATGGTCCTTTGTAAGGAGAAATGATCATGATAATGATAAAGAAGGGTAGATGGGGCTGACATTAGAGAAGATACAAACTTCAACATTTTGCATAAAATTGACCCTGATTATTTTATTTCAGATTATTATATTTTGCTCCAACCAAAGTTTATTACTCAGAGATTTAAGAGTAATATGCTCTTACTTATAAAAATATCAATGTGCATAGAATTAGCATATAATTATATGAGGTCTGACACATATAAAATTTTGTCTTCATCCATTTATGTCAATAACATCACTTCATTAGAAGTGGACAAGAGCTATGGAATGGATACTCTTCTTGTTTATTTATTTCTTTGGCTTGTTTTATTTTTTAAATATCATATTTATTTATAGAGAATTTGCTAGTTATATAGGACTTTTTTTAAAAGAGTATCTCACTGAAATGAACTTGGCCTAGGAAGAAAAATGTGTTTGTGTCATACAACATTTAATTAGCACGTAGAATGTTCTTCCAAAAGACTATCTGTATGCTAGCAGGAATCAAACCATTTCGTTGTTTATCATTATTCTTAACGTACTAAAATTCAGGACTTGAATTTTTTTTTTTAAGATATACTGACTCTGTTCTTTCGGAGTGTGCTTCTCACATGGCCAGCCATTTTGTAAACAGGCTCTATTTGTCAAAATACATACATGGAAAAATATCAAATCACTATGTTGTACACCTGAAACTAATATAATATTGTAGTCAACTATACGTCAATAAAAAATACAAACATGGGAGATGTAGATTGATATTTATCACATGTACTCAAAAACTGTCATTTTATTGAGAGCATCTGCAACACCATCTTGAAATGTTTTAAATGATATATTAAAAAGCCATAAAGGATTGCTTCAAGTTTATTAATTGATTCATGTTCCTTAAGCACACTTATGTCTACTTGCTGAATAAAAAAAGAAAAAAATAAATCTCTTTTACACTAGCTGCCATCTCATTCCTTGGAGCTAGCTTTGTAACTGACTGCTGGTTCTAACCCTTTACTGCATGCATTTACAAAACTAGTCTTTTTTTTTTTTTAACATATATTGTGTACCAGGCACTATGTTACACACTGGGGATATAGCAGTAAATAAGGCAGGTATAGTCAAGGAATCAAATGTTATTATAATCCAGCGACTCTGCAAGATAGTTTATTACATGCATACACACACAAACACACACACACAAATACAGTTGACATAAAACACCAAAACTTACAAAGTGTTATTTCAAATAGTGTTTAAGTTCAGTCCCACATAATTTCCTTGCTTTTTGAGATGAAATGAGAAATGACTCTAGAAGTAAAGAAACTTGAGTGATGGGGGTGACCTAGAGAAGCTCTCAGCCTGAAATAATACAACTTGTAGAAGCCAGAGAAACATATAAATAGGAAGACGTTCTTGGTATGCTCAACCAGAATGCTGAGACAAAAACTGGGGCAGAAAAGGACAATCTTAGTCATACAATACTAAGGATTTTGCCAATACAGTAGTGAAAGGTATTAACAATTAGCAACAGAAGCAGTGAAATACACATGGCAATTAACGATCATTTGATTATTTCTTATTTATATAGGACTGACTCAAGCCTAATACCTCTAATTTTATGGGAAATTCATTTGCCTTCCCCAGACTTATGCAAATATACTAGAACATTTATTCTCATGGTAAATTCTTGTTCTCAGCGCTTTCCACTAGCAAACTCTAGATCTCACGTTTTACTACTCTTGTCTCTTTTGCTACATAATGTGCAGATGTGCAACTCATCCTGTATTTCTTTTTTTTAACATTTTTTATTGATTTATAATCATTTTACAATGTTGTGTCAAATTCCAGTGTTCAGCACAATTTTTCAGTCATTCATGGACATATACACACTCATTGGCACATTTTTTTCTCAGTGAGTTATCATAACATTTTGTGTATATTTCCCTGTGCTATACAGTGTAATCTTGTTTATCTATTCTACAATTTTGAAATTCATCCTGTATTTCTTGATTACTGAAAAATTCACTTGCTTATACTGTGTATGTAGCATATTTTATAGAAGGTTTTGCGCCATGAAGATTTATATCAAACAGTATCTTAAGTTTAAATATTAATTTGTTTGCAAAAGTTTTTTTAAACCCCCTGGACAGGTATTTTTCCCCACTGGCCACCTTTCTCAGGATATAGGTTCTTAAAAGATTGCTGAATGTCTTCAAAGGAAATCAAGACACTATATAAGCGCACACACATCTGAGTTTTCTGATACTATGGGGTTGCTCTGCCTTTCTGTCTTTGAGCTCCTTTACAACTGTCTTAGTTGTAGAAAACAGATATTAACACAAGTAATTCTTATCCATAGACATACAAATGAATTTTGTCCAGTAGAAATGCAATTGAACTCTCCCTCTATAAATCACTTCTACATCATGTCACAAATGTGGTTCAACATACTTACTGCTTATAAGTGTATGTGGTTCCTTGAATTCTCTTTTTAACCAGTTTAAAATCTTAACTGCTTCTCTTTTTAATTAATGAATTAAGTAATACCTTTGACATGTGTTTGTTTTGTATTTATGAGAGAGGCAGGATTATAAACTCTTTTGAAACTTAAACTTGAATAGACGACCAAACAATTTTCTAAATTCTTTCTTTCCCTTCAAGGTAACTCATCTCTTTCTGTTCTTCCATTTTCAGGAATCCGTTTTGCTTACTATTAGAGATTCAATTACCCTTAGTCTCTTTTGTTTATGCAAGGACTCATTATTGTGCATTGTTTGACAAAGGGCCATAATATCTGGGTTCAACTTTCAGTATCAAAAAATAATTTGAAGAAATTGCAAAATGTATTATACTTTTCTCTTTCTCTAACTGGTCTCTGTAATTTGAAAACAGCAATATAGATTTTTATTTTCTACAGATATGGATTATGCTATGACTTTTAGAAATAAGAATGAGCAACTATGCAGTTCGATTTTTTTACCCTACTGCATACCTGTAGAATACAGTGAAGTTTAAGCTTTTGGGTATTTATATATGATTCATTCCATAGAGTTCAATAAGCGCTTCTTACCTAATTCTTTTTTCATTACTTTAATGATTTTTAGAATTAAAAGAATCTCTGTCATTCTTAAGGAGATATCCTTCAGCCAGTGGCCCATAAAAATAGCACAGCAATCAAAAGAAAATAAGGTGACATCTTTTTCTACCTTTTTTTCCTTTCTCTTATGGAAACCCTCTCTAGGATGACTCATAACCACTCTGATTTCAGATATTAAGAAATCTGACTACGAAGCTCAGATCTATATCATTCTGCAAAGTCATAAAAAGTTATGGATTAATCATAACCTTACAGTTTGGAACATTATTCATGTATGGTTAGAGGCTTAAATTTTAAAGTTACAGAGTGTGTGTGCTCATAGGAAGGATCAACTAACAGGATGGATGAAATCTCACATGAATTGAAAAGTCCTTGTTTTGTACAAATGTAACTGTATACTGATGAGTATACCTGAACCCACACCAATGTTCACTCTGGCCATAAACACAGTAGCTGTGTAACAGTAATAGAAAAATGTAATGAAAATGGAAAATGCTAAAACAAAATTTAACTTTCACAGGTATTCTCTTCCTTTAAGTAATTTACTATTAAATAAAAATGAAAAGAGTATAAAGATGTGAACATGAAGATAATAAGAACGATAATCTCTAAAGACAAAGAGGTATGTATCTTTCTAGCTCCATCAAATATATTGAAAGGGAAAATATAAACTATGTCAGCTTAAGAGCAACTGCAAAAAAATTTTTTATCAGTGCTCAAAAAACATGGAGAGACACCTTAAATCCTGGACTAGCCTAAGAAGTGCTCCTTTAAAAAAGTTGATTGCTTAGAAAATCTAAGGAAAAAATTCATTATTCAAGTTATAAAACCTATGATTATATTTATCTTTTAAACTTTCACAAAGAAAATTGTCCTAGTGTTAATGAAAATGAGAAACTGGGATTGAAATGCTATATTACGATAGTCAAAAATGAACTGCATATAAATTATACAGATTCAAGACTCCATTAATGCAAAAATATGTAATTGGGTCATTATTATTTATAAAATACAACACCAAATGAAACATTTACCTTAAAATACTTATTGTACCCTCACAGCATACAGTGAACTGGGAATTAACTGTCCATTTCTTTCATCAATATAAATAGAAAAAACAAATAATATGGAATCTAAGAGGGAAAATGAACAGCACATAGACTGGGTCAGTATATGTGCAGACTGTGACACAGCTGACTCAATAATTCCATCTTAAAAATATGCACTGTTGGTCACAGCTGGACTAATCATGCAATAAACTGTACAGACCATAAAAGCAAAATAATCATATGGGTCAGGAGGGTGGCCCATCCAGTGTGCTTATGTGAATATGATCAGAATGAAAAGAAGTTGGCCTCAGTGAAAGAAATTACCTCGTAGTGTAGATCAAAGCAGATAATCAGCATGGATAATTCAGACCTGAATACAGATGCAGAATATAGACTATGACTTTTCACAAAAGTTCCATCTAACCCTGTTTTGTCAATGAATATTGATCTTCTAAAAGGACTTTCTTACACAGGGACAACTTGGAAGTTTTCAGAAAAACTGACTGTCAAAAACATAACAATTCTTATCAGGATTGATCTTTTTATTTTCTTTTAAATCATTAGAATGGAAAGTATTCTGTTTTCCTTTTCTCAACATTACACACATACAAACATACACACACACATACACACACACCTATAATATTCCTACTCTTTTGTGCTTTCTTAAAGAAGAAAACTAGGCCCAGAACAAGAAACAATACTAATGTTATTATTCAAATCTACAAAATATTCATATGGTTTATGAAATTTAAAATTTCAGAATTGATTTTAAGAAGACTGTTTCTTCTTGGCTGCCATATTTATCAAAATGAATTCTTTTTCTTTGTTGGGTCAGTGAAAATCAGTCTGTTTTTCAGTGAGATAAAATATGCATACAGTAAAATACACAGATCTTAAGTGAACAAATTAATGAGCTTTGACAATAGTGTAAACAGGTATAATCCATACAGCTATCAAGATATTGACAATGTTGATTTTTACTCAGGCCCTGTGATCCTGTGAACAGACACAATTAAAGAAATCTCACCACCGATTTGTGTTCCAGGAAACGGCTTACTGCAAAGAAACAAACTTCCTTATATGACTCATGAATGCTCCCCTTGTTTTCCTATGACAAAGATCCTCCAAATCTCCATTCTTTGCCCCATAAATGATTAGTCGAATTATTTTGTCCTCACTGATCAGTCAAAACCAAATAATGATAACTGAATTTTGGTTAAGTTGCTCTCCTTCCCTGGGACCCTTTACTTTGATCTATGCTTACCCTGAGTCAGCATACAGTCCCTACTTAATGGCCCCTTCTGAGAATAGGCTGATTTCAGAGTAAAACTTTTCTTGATCTATTGTCCAATCACACTACTCTCTCTCATCCCACTTTCCCCCACCTGGCTCTTTCTAGCCTGAGCCTTGTTTACTCCTCCCTATAAAAGAAAAGCCTTTTTTCCATAGCCTTTGAGATGATTTCAGATTTTATGGTCTGAGGATTCCCCCTATTGCAATCATCCCCCTCTACTTATTGCAATAAATCCTTTCAAATACTTTCTTCTAACTAAAAGTCTTACTGAAGTCTGGATTTGTTTGACAGTTATTGGTGCCATGACTCCTGTGGAGCCTGCGCCTCATCTACAGACTCTCACCATCTCTCCCCAAAAATGGCACCTTGTGAGTCCTGTGAACTCCTCTCCTGTTTAGCAATTCAACTATCCTTTGATGAGCTTTACCTTCAAACCAGTGATCTGGATGTCCTATCTGTTTTAAGGAGTTACTTTGATTCTTTTAGGCAAAGAAACTTTTTCTTTGGCTCCTATATGTGGCCTATTCTGGTTTTTCCTCTAATCTCCAGTTTGGGACTGTGTGAGGGAATTTCCTTTGGGAAGGTGGAGTGGGGATTTTCTGTAACTAGGGAATTGTGCAAGAAAATTAATCAAGCTGGACTATTTACTGTTTGCTGTCTCATTTGAGATCTTACCCCTGATTTTCTTTTCTAATCCCATAGGTAACTGTCAGTTGCCCTCCCACTGGCTATGTCCTTTGCCATTACAGCACTAATTCAGTTATATATATCTAAATACAATATGGTTTCACTAAGGTTAACTTGAAACTGCAATGACTCTGGGGTTCTTTGAATTTCCTTAAATTTATTCATCTCTGGGGAGGCCCTTGAATCCTGGGAATCCAAAACTCCCTCTAAAAAGTTGCTTATTTCTCATGGTACAAAGAAGCTGAATAATTAGTTTTCAGTCTAAGCTTAATCAGGTCATTTATTAATATCAGTCTGTCTTATGTGAGGCCATTCGATCTCTGAAGGATCATCTGCCAACTTCAACACTTGCTCTCTTACCCACTCCAAATACAAAGGCACTCAGGTCTTTCTCTATTCTCTCTACTTCCTCCTCAGCTCCTCCAAACCTATTTCTCTCTCCTTCACCTCTAGGTCCCAACACTCCTTGAGCTGACTTGCCTTTCCCAGAATCTAACAATACTTTGCCAGCCCTTTCATTTCCTACAGTTATTCAAGACCTTGATCTTGTCCCCCAGTGCTGGGTTCCCAACAACAAGAAGCAGCAGAACCTCAATTGCCACCTCCCCCAACAAGTCACATGTAAGCCTTGGTCTCAAGCTGACTTGTACAGGATATCCCTTATCCAAGAAAGAATGGGGGTGAATATTCTATAAAATTTAAGTTAGTGTTAAGGGTATATTTTCCAGGGCTTCCTGATCTATGGCAATTAGTCCAACTTCCCTGAAAACATGCAGATACCTCCATATGGTCCTATGGCCTTAAGACCAAATGTGTCAAAATTAATGAAGATTTGCAATTAAACCAAAATATACCCAAAGTCTATCACACAGATAAAGAAATTAGAGAGTAAAATTCTACATTCCATTTTCACCTAAAAGCAACTGGTCAAATATTCAGTAGTACAAACAGCAAGGAGATAGATCAGTCTGTAACTATAGGCACTGCTTGGAAAACATTATTCAGGTCTGATCAAAAATGATCCATGACGTTCACTTTAGTTACCAGTTTTGTTAATGGGCCCAATGCTGAACTGAGAAAACATATCAAAAAATATTGCATTAATTGGCAAAATACCCTTTTCTCTGATGCTTTAACAAAATACTATGAAGATCTATTTAGAAAACTAAATCTACACAATATTTACTCACAGGTGTCCAACTGAAACCACTTGAGGGTAATCATATGAAGGACTTCAAGTCATCCTCAGCTTCCCTTCAATCTCCCATAAATCAGAACTGTAATGCTGTAAGAAAAATGGACATTGGTTAAAGACTAACCAAAAGAAAGGGATTCAAGTCTCAATGACTCTCCCAAAGGGATCTGCTTCTATCTGCCCCCAAACACCCTTAAACACACTGGATAAAACAATAATCCCAGTTAATGGGCACCCAACCACCTTCTAGTAGACACTGGAGCTACCTATTCTACCCTTAACCTTCACGATTCCCCACTATGACCCCTTTGAGTACACAAACCATCTTGGTGGTGCGGTTAGATAACTTATGACATGATTCGCTCTTTCTAAATTACTTTATGTATCTCTTGGACTCCACCATACTCAGCACAGATTTTTGTTAATTCCACAACCTCTGTTAATCTGTCAGGCAGATATTTACTTTCTAACTGGAATGTTAATATTTATGTTCTCCTGAAGGACTAAGTCTTGAAGACCTGGAATCCTCCCCTAATCACCTTTGTCCTCTAACAGCTTTGATACATCACCCCAACTTCCTTGCTCTCCTCATACTTCCCCAATCCCTTGACAGTAACTGAATTTAGAATATGTACACTCATATTCTTGAGTCTCTTTCAGATATAGGATCAAGAGACACTGGATATACTTAGAAAGTAGAGCCCTTGAAAGTAGAAATAGAAACCCACTATGTACCTCCCTAAATTACTCCAGTATCCTTTAAAATCTAAAGCAATTGGAAGCTTAAGATATATTATTTAAGGGATTCTTATCAAGGACTTTCAGTGCCTAGTCCAGTTTCTGCAACACCCCTTTTCTCCTCATGAAAAAGCCTAGCAAAAAAGGATATGAATTAGCTCAAATCTGTGGGCTATAAATAAAATAGCAAAACTTAGATTCCCTTTAGTCCCAAATTTAATTGCCTTCTCACTTCTCTATTCCCTGATGCCATTTTCACTCTTGCTGATTTATGCTCCAGCTTCTTCAGTATACTCCTCTACCTTGATTCCCAAGACTTGCCTTCACCTTGAAAAATCAACAGTGCATTTGGATTGTTCTGACTCAAGTTTATAGAAGCCCCTACCTATATCCCCTCAGACAGTAAATGTAAATTTAAAGGATTTGCTTTTCCCATGTAATTAAACACTCATTCAATATGTAGAGAACCTCATTCTTTGCTCCAGTAGAATTGATAATTCATTGACAGATATTCAATACCTATAGAAGCTCTGGTTTGAAAAGGGCATAAGGTTTTGAAAAACAAAATAAAACACTGCAGTCCTCAGGGTCATCATCTAGGAAATGATCTCCCCTAAAGGAAAAATTCTGTCTCTAGAATGTACAAAAACCATTTTTAATTAGCCTTTCTTTGAAATAAACAGACATCTTCTGGACTTTCTGGGATTGAATGGCTGTTATAAAATGTTGATTCCCAACTGCTTCACTATAGAACCCCCCTTTACATGATTACAGAAACACTGTCTGAACCTATACAGTGGGTCTCAATCTCTGAATAGCATTTGAATCCTTTAAAATCTCCCTTTCCTCTGCCTCCCGTTTGGGGTTCCCAAATTCCTTGCCCCTTTCTCTATTTGTTCGTGAGAGAGATGTATATACCTTAGAAATATCAGAAACATAATGGGAACCAGAGGCACTTTGGAAACTTTAGCCTTATTATAGATCAGTGTTCACACCACAAAGGATATGTTAGATCATACCTTGAATATTTGTACACCCCATGTTGTCCAAAACTTTCACCTCACTGAAAATATGCAACATTTTTCTACCTCTCCCCTTATCTCTTGTAAGATCCTTCTGCTTTTTACTTCCGACATTACCAAACACCCCTTCTCACATTTATATCTAGTGTTATTAAACTTTTAATCCCACTAACCTTCTTCCTCTTCCAACTGAAGAGCCGTCATATGACTACACTGCAGACACCCAAACTTTAACCCTTCCCTACACTGGTCTTGCTGAAATTCCTCTTTCAGATCCAGATCCATTCTCTCTGCTAATCGTTCATACATCTGCACATCATAGGGTGTTTCTAGGTAGGAGATACCATTACAAATTTCCAAAACCCTATAGAATATGAGCCTCTATCCAATGCAAAATCAACTCAGGTAGCAAAATCTGTGGCTTTTTCAAGAGCTTGCACTTTAGCTAAGGATAGGAGAGTTAATGCCTACATAGATAGCACACACACTTTTGGAGTATTATATGACATTGGTATGTTATGGAAGCAAAGGGATTTATGACTACAGCTGGAACACCAATTAAGAATGGGAAATAGATGGTTGACCTTCTAAAGGCCTTCTTATTACTACAAGAGGTGGTTATATATTTAAAATCAATATTCATATGGGCAATAAAATACCGAGGCAAGAGAAACTCATTATTTTATAATATTCAAGTTAGCAGTTTATAAATCTGTCACAATTCCATTGCAATCAGACAAGATATTATTTATTCCACTTACCATCTGATCCTCTAATCAAGGAATTGAAAATATCTTTTTATAAGGCTCCTGAAGAAGAAAAGGCCAATTGGAAACAAGATAGGGATATTCTACCCACTCACACAAGATTCTGAGACACCCAGAGCACCATCTTAACTCTCCATAGTCCCTCGCTCAAAATTTGTTCTGTGGCCTTCACAAGATTACCCATCATGGGGAAAAAATCAACTCTACCACCAACATTGGTAGGTAAACTTTACTCCTTATTTGGAACAAATGGTACTCCTGCCTCATCTGTGAAAAAAAAAAAAAAACCCATATTCTTAACAATGCTGTAAAGGTAGGACAAGGAAGAGAGTTACTTCCAGTGAGACCTTTTTTCCGTTGGAAATTAGATTTTATTCGAATCCCTAAATCTCACGACTCTGAATATTTCCTTACCATTATTTGCATGTTCTCTCATTGGCTAGAAGATTCCCCATGTAAAACAGTCATTGCTATGACTGTTGCTAGACTTCTGTAGAATGAATTTTACCCATCTAGGATATTCCACTTGCTTTCTCAAGTGAACAGGGAACTTACTTCACTGGTATAGTCATCCAAGAAATCTGAGCTCTTCTTTGGTCCCCAAAATTACATTGTCCTTACCATCCCAAGTCATCTGAAATGATTAGGTGCACAGACCATTAAAACTAAAATTTGCAAAACTCTCAGAGGAACTCAATCTCCTATGGCCCACTTTTGATGTTGGCCCTGATTGCACTCTGTCCTCTCCTACTAGAATTTACTCCTATTACTCTATGAAATAATTACTTGCAAATCTGTAAGAATTCCATACACAACATGGGCAACAGAAGAATAAAATAATTAAGAACTAACTCAGACATTCTTAAAATTATGAGATATTAACTATATCTACACCTATTATTAGCAAGTTAGGATTGCTTTTCTTCCAGTAACCAAAACTGCCTCACAACCTAGAAATTGGAGACTTATTCACTGGAAATGACACCACCAAAAAACTAACCCTGAAATCTGCTGGTAGTGCACCTCTACGACCTTGCTTACCAAAAACACTCTATCCAAACATCAGGGAATTCAACCCTACTTCCACATTTCACAAAAAGATACAAGAGCTACACAGAATGAAAATCTACCCTACCTGGATATCTCAAACTGAGGCTCTTCTAAGATCCCCAGGAAAAGAAGATTTCATGAAGTAAACAGCTTTTGCAAGAACTGCAGATCATTAGATGATATCTCATGGTGGCCATATCCTACTTAAAATGTCAGAATAAGACGTTCAGTATTTGCTTGTTTCCTATCTTCACCATTCTCATTTTCCTTCATTGTTGGATCTTTGTTCTCTATCATCTCTGACATCATCCTTAGCATCCACTTAATTCTCCACATT
Organism: Camelus ferus; assembly: GCF_009834535.1. Classification (NCBI taxonomy): domain Eukaryota; kingdom Metazoa; phylum Chordata; class Mammalia; order Artiodactyla; family Camelidae; genus Camelus; species Camelus ferus. The sequence goes on from NC_045732.1 coordinate 31,452,474, forward strand.
GCATCCACAGCCTTCCATGATGATTCTCTATTTCTATTATTTTTTCATTCTTCCCCTTACCCAAGCTGTTCTTCTGGTAACAACTACACTGCTCCTAGGGCCCCCCAAATTATGGCATTTTTTTCCACTCAATTTAAACTTCTAACCCATAACCTAAGCTCTGATTGTTGGTTGTGTAATCCTTCTGCACTAGAGTTTTCCAGCTTTCCACAAATACTCCTTCCCCTACTTGGAAACAATACTATAGACATTTATGTCAAAGAGTATTCTGCCTATGTTCTCTTCCAGGAGTTTCATGGTTTCAGATCTTAAATTTAGGGCTTTATTACATTTATTCCACTCTTCCCCATTAGACTTAGATAAGACCCAGGCATGCCTCTTGTTTATTTGTGACAAGAGTAGATATAGACTCTCCAAATTTCCATTCTTTGCCTCATAAATGATTAGTTGAACTGTTTCATCACTGCTGATCAACTGGAACAAAATGTTTGTTAATCAAAATTTGGTTAAGTTTCTCTCCTTCCCTAGGCCCCTAAACTTTGACACACCTTCACCATGAACCAGCATTCACCCCTCCTTAATGGCCCCTTCTGATAATTGACTGACTTCAGGGTAAATCTTTATGTGATCTACTGTCCAGTCACACTACTCTCTCTCATCCCACTTTCCTCCACCTGGTTCTTTGTAGCCTGATCCTCATTTACTATTTCCTACAAAACAAAGGCCCTTTTCCAATAACTACTGAAATGCTTGCAGATTTTATATTCCTAGTGTTCTTCTCATTGTAATAGTCCCTCTACCCTTATTGCAGTAATCCTTTCAAATGAAGTTTCTGCTTACCTACATCTGGACTTGTTTTTCATTTGATAATATAGAACATTTCCTTCACCCCAAAACATCCTTCCTTGCCTCCCCAATTTCTGCCCTATCCTTTAAAAAAGTAAATTGTGTTCTAATCTATTTTTCTCCATAGATGTTTTGCAAGTTCTAGAACTTATTTAAGTGGAATAATAAAGTAAGTATTTTTTACCTGCCTTCTTTTTCTCAGCATAGCTCAGGCTTTCTCAATAAGCAGCACTACCAATATTCTGAAATAGTAAATTACTTGCTGTGGGGGATTTCCTGTATATTGTAAGATGTTTAGCAACATGCTTGATCTCTACCTACTAAAAGCCAGTAGCATGTCCCACTGCCTCCCCTATTGCAATAATCAAAAATGCCTTCAAGTATTGCCAGTGTCCCCAAGGTGGGCAGAGCAAAATTGTCTTAAGTTGATAACCACTAATTTATGGTTTGAGGTTTGCCCATGATGTTGTGTGTACCAGTAGTTCATTCCTTTTTAATGGTGAGTAGTGTTCATTTGATGGATAAACCATATATTTTCTAAAAGCTCTTCTCCTTTTGGTGGATATTTGGATCATTTCCAGATTTGGATTATTTTGAATCAAGCTTCTATGATCATACTTCAAAAAGTCTTTTTTGTGCATATGTTTTTGCTTTTCTGTATAAATACTGAGAAGCAAGTCATGCTTAAATTTATGAGAAACTGCCTGACCATTCTTCAAAGAGGTTGTACCACTTTGTACTACCCACTTGACATGAAATTATAATATCTTGATAAATATGCCTTGATATGATAAATTCAGTTGCTTGCATTCTCACCAACATTTGGAGTGGTCAGCTTTCTTATCAGTCATTCTACAGTGTATGTAATGGTATATTTGTATTTGCATAAAGACTAAAGATGTTGAGCATATTTTCTTATCCTTATTGGTTATTCA